>NC_136717.1:25677723-25965223 GCF_936440315.1 Barbus barbus | reverse complement strand
AAAACTGGCAAGCAATTTCGCCAAGAAAATACCAAGAAATAGGTTGGAGCAGTTTGTCAGTCCGCTATGGGACTGAGCTCGAATAGCTTCAGCATCAGCGACTTCTTATAGGACACAATCGCTGTCAATCAAAAGGAAATGCAGTCTTTCGCAAGTATAGGTCTCTGCAGCAAAGTAATGGGAGTTACCAGATCGGGGCGTTTTTAGACCATGTGTCCTGATTGGCTGACGTCATAGTGATGGTAGGTTTAGGGGTGGGGTTAGGTAAGGGGGATCATTTTGTTTGTATGATTGAGAAACTCCCAGCAGTTTGAAAACACCCACAAATTCAGAAACGCCCTCTTTTACTCTGCAGAGACCTCAATCTCGTCTTTCGACAGACCCTCCAATCATCACGCAGAAGCCCGGAGTCCAGCCCCGCCCACTCCTCCATTCACCCCCAGAGACGCTGAGCGAGATGAACGTGTTCTAACGCATTTTTAATCAATAAAATGTTAACACAATAGTACATATTTGACCATTAATTGTTTGACATTATAGGGGAATTAAAGCAGTCTTAAAGAAATCCCCACTGCTACAAGGTATTGTTCAGTGTAGTGTGTCAGGCCAGTGGGAGCAGTAGCGTGATCAGATGAGAGGAGGAGAAACCTGCTTCTGGGACTGATCGCCTTTATTTTGGAGTAATAACTGCTGGAATAAGAGCGTTTTACTGTCATGTGGTCTGTACTGAGTTTCACTGCATCCATGTATAAGTATTTACCCGAACGCCTTCAGGGTCATTGGCTCTGCGTTTGTTGAACGGTGAGTTTTATCATTTTTTCCGCTTTTTTCACGTCAATCTTCCGGCAAAACCGTTACTTCTGATCTATCAGTGTTATAATCAGTTTGGCTTATTAATTTGTGCAACAGTGACGTTGCACTACAGATAAATTACTTGTTTTTACTGTAAATATCACTTTTGTTAGAGTGTTATTCTTTTAAGAAACTTCCGCATTTGATGTGTGTTTCTACAATATGGAAATGTTCCTTTCAGAGCAAACTGGTCAGTTTAGGAAACAAATTGATTGCAGTGACATTCGGTTTGCGTTATTTGCGAACTTTTCTGCTTTTTTAAAGATTGTTATTGTTGTCTGAAGGGCTTAGCGCATTTTTGCTTCCTGCTTTGGTGACTTCCTTTGCATGAAGTTAACTCGTGCATAATGTAACCCCTTAACAACTAGAATATATCTAGAAATGTCTGGAAGTGTCTCTATAAAATATCTGGAAATGTTTCACATGTTCACCCTTACAGCTATTTTAAGTGTTGATGGAGTCCCGGGCAATTATGGAATTGTTTTTGTATTTTTTTGAGGAAGATGGGCTACTTTGGGTCTAATCATTGAATTGTAATATTTATAGATTTTTTTTTTTTTTTATTATTTATTAACTCATTAATTGCCAAATATTCAGGATGGGAGCGGGGTTAATAATTAGAATATAAATAATTCATCTATAAATAAAAATCTGTGGTGGTTTTTCATAATCAGCCCTAGTCCTTTATGTAAAAAAAAAAAATAACTTTCTTTTACAAATTTAGCATTGGTTATGGAACACCAAGCCAGTGATGATGAACCACCAGTAGTTCGTAGAGAGGAAAACAAGAGGAGAAGAAGAAAGATGAAAGCATTTACATCTACCTCAGCTGTATCGACGGATCAAATAGCTGTAGAGTTTGTACTTCCCACCACCAACAAAAACAGCAGGAACCCAGACACATTGCAAATAGACGTGACTGGCAATTGGACGGTAGAGCAGGTAAAGGTTCAGATTTGGCACAGAGCGGTAACCACTAAGTTGTGCCCTGAATTTTACCAAAAATACTCTCCGGACCACTGCATGCTGCTCTACCAGAAGAAAGGCAACTGGTATGAGATCTATGACAAGCAGCAGGTATTCCAAACCCTTGACTGTATCAAATATTGGAAAGCACTGAGAAAAGAAGTCGGGAAGATTCACCTGGTTGCTAGAATGCAGCCTAATGAGGATTCGCTTCAATACCAACGGTTTCTGAACCACCTAATCGGATATGATGTTACAGATGTCAGCAACGTCCATGACGACGAACTGGAGTTCACGCGAAGAAAGCTACTGACCCCTCGGAAAATTGAGCTGTCTGATCGAGATCCCAAACTCTACTCAATGGATCCATTGATAACCACAAAGTCTCTCCCTGAATACCTGCTGAGCAAAATAAGCAACAATCACATCCTGGTAGTTATACACAAGGACACAACAAGCCAGACTATTAAGGTGTCTATAGATGACACACCTGTCCAGGTTCTTCAGAGCTTCTTTACCAAGATAACAAAAAAGCGAGCAATTTTAGGCATATCGGAAGACCTCAGCGAATCCGATTTTGTCTTGAGGGTTTGTGGAAGAGAGGAATACCTATATGGGAACTGCGCCATCAAAGATTTCCACTGGATCAGACAGTGTCTTAAAAATGGTGAAGAGATCCATCTGGTTTTAGAGCATCCTCCAGACCCAGAACAAGACGTGGTTCAAAAAGAGGAATGGTCTCAGGTCGATGACTGCACCGGTGTCGCTGGTACTCATGAACAACTGACCATCTCTGAGAAAGACCACGAGAAGGTGTTTACCATCTCCCTTTGGGACTGCAATCGTAAATTCAGGGTGAAGATCTTGGGGATTGACATACCAGTGCTACCACGCAATTCCGAGTTGATTGTGTTTGTAGAAGCCAGTATTTTCCATGGACAACAGCTGCTGGCCCAAGAAAAGACAACCTCCAAACCCTTCACAGAGGAGGTGCTCTGGAACACCTGGTTGGAGTTCAACATAAAGATTAAGGACTTACCCAAAGGTGCCCGACTTAGCCTGCAGGTGTTGTGTGGAAAAGCGCAGACTCAAACGTCCAAGGAAAACGAATGCAAAAACAAGAGCCGCCTGCTGTACTATGTCAACCTGCTACTGGTGGACCACCGCTCCCTGCTCAGACAAGGAGAGTTCATCTTGCACATGTGGAAGATGCCTGAGAAGAGTGAAGACCACAGCAGCGTTAACGCAGACAAACTCACGTCCGCAACCAACCCGGACAAGAACAGCTCCATGGCTGTTGCCATTCTCCTGGACAAGTACTGCTACCCTGTGGCTCTTCCCAAAAGCAAGGATTCTCCAGATTCGGAAATGGAAGGGGAGCGAGGGCAAAGAGAGATGCCCAACCATCTGCGCAAACAGTTTGAGCAAATAATTGCTACCGACCCTTTGCATCCGCTCAGCTCTGAAGATAAAGAATTGCTTTGGCATTTCCGGCAAGAGTGCATGAAGGATCCCAAAGCTTATCCGAAGTTTCTTTCCTCAATTAAATGGGGCAAACAAGAGGCTGTAACAATAACGCACTGTCTTCTTGAAAGGAGCACCATATGGGATCGAAGTTTGCTAGATGTGGGTTTGGCTTTACAGTTACTGGACTGCCACTTCTCTGATGAAAATGTGCGCACTATGGCCGTCCGGAAGTTGGAGACTCTGGAGGATGACGATGTCCTGCGGTACCTCCTGCAGCTTGTTCAGGTGAGGCTTGGGTATTTACAACACACTGTGGTTGCTTTTGCATAACTGCTCAGACGTAACAACTCAACATTAACTTCAGCTGGCTATTAAAATCTGCATGCAAAGTAAACATTTACATAAAATTAACCATGGAATGTGACATTCCTGTGTAACTCAAATGATGATACACGGGGCAGCTTTTTGGACAGTGCTGCTGTCAACAAGCAACCAGGTGAGACACAAGGCCCACGACTGATACCCATTCTCAATGAAAAAGTGCCCAAGAAATATTGCACAAAAAAATTGCCCCGTGTATCATCAAAGAATCTTAATATTTGTTGCTGCTTATTTGTTTTGTAGGCTGTCAAATTTGAACCGTACCATGACAGCGCACTCGCCAGATTTCTTCTCAAACGTGCGCTTAGAGTAAGTCAGAACCTCATCCGTCTACAGTCAGTTTTTATGTTTTTAAAGAGTTTTTGGGTTTAACTCCTGTGGCTCCTTCACAGAGCAAGCGGATCGGCCACTTCTTGTTCTGGTTCCTGCGTAGCGAAATTGCTCAATCCATGCACTATCAGCAGAGGTATGCCGTAATTCTTGAAGCTTACCTCCGTGGCTGTGGTGAAGCAATGCTGCAGGATTTCAGGAAGCAGGTGGAGATGACAGAGGCCTTGCAAAAAGTCACTCGTGAGATTAAGCAAATGTCTGCTGAAAAGTATGACGTGTCAGCACAAGGTGATAACTACAGCCAGTGTTTGTCCTTGGCGTATTGCAATAGGCAAATGCAGTACATATCTAATGTTGTGGGAACAATGTAGTTGTTTTTCAGCTGCGACAGAAACTAGAAGGTCTGCAGACGTCAGGGTTACCAGAGAGCTTTAGAGTGCCTTACGACCCAGGCCTACGGGCAGGGGCGCTTGTGGTACGTAAAACCATACGGATCTCTTCTATTTAAGTTGCTACAATGCTCAATGCAAAGTTCTATGTGTACTAATTGGCCCCATTGACTTCCGCTGTGTCTTACTGGGATGAGTAGAAATTAATAATTGTGGTAATCAACACTAGTGTTCTCAGTTGAGCAAAACCATGAATATTCCTTGAATATCTTCTAAAAGAATCCTCTAAGACACTTTTTAAAATTAATAGTCCTGGACAATGCACCCATTATTTATTGCACCATATTATTTATTATTAATTGTAGATTGAACAATGCAAAGTGATGGCATCCAAGAAGAAACCCTTGTGGCTGCAGTTCAAACGAGCCGACCCCACCACTTTGTCGAGTGACACAATTGGGATCATCTTTAAAGACGGGGATGACCTTCGTCAGGACATGCTGATATTACAAGTAGATATCATTTAAATGCCAGCTAGCAGTCTTTACCAACATTATCAGTGCTGTCTCTCAAGTAGATCATTGTTTCTCTCAGATTTTACTGATAATGGAGTCTATCTGGGAGCTGGAGTCCTTGGATCTTTCCTTGTTACCATATGGCTGTATTTCCACTGGAAATAAAATTGGTAATAGTGGTTAATGTGTTTCTTAATGTTATTAAGCAATAAAAAAGTAAATGCATAACACTTTGAGTCAAATAACATGGTGAATTCCTCATGTTCCTCTGCTAGGAATGATTGAAATAGTGAAGGATGCCACTACTATTGCTAACATTCAACAAAGTACTGTCGGGAACACCGGAGCTTTTAAAGATGAGATCCTCAGCCAGTGGCTTTGCGAAAAGTGTGTGAATGAGGACAAGGTATGTTATTTCCATTTATACTGTTGTATGTGCTAAAGAGGAAGGAAACCTCTCACTTCCTGGTGCATTAGAGTCTTTGTTTGAGGGAGTGGAGACCAAACACAGCACCTACACACATCCAGTGTGCCATTTTTAAACACTTGTGTACCATCGTCGGCGGATTTGGTCAAGTTCAGCTTCTGATAAGGGGGTTAGGTCATGCGTCAGATGTTTGCACGTCTGTGTTTGCTTGATGCAAATGTGAAAAAGGTCATGCATTTGTGATATGCTTGTGAATTTTTTCCCACACCACCTCTTCAGCACCAGCAGGCTGTTGAACGCTTTGTGTTCTCCTGTGGAGGGTATTGCGTGGCAACATATGTCCTGGGCATCGGTGATCGTCACAATGACAACATAATGATTACAGAGACAGGTAATTATTGTTATTACAGGAATCTCTTTGCTAGAAAATGGCTGTTAAAGGAATATTCCAGATTATGTTCAAGTTAAGGTCAGTCGACAGCATCTGGGGCATAATGTTAATTACCTAAAAAATAATAAATATATACACACATACATACATACGCACACACACACACATACAGTGTGGTACTTGGTACCATTGAAGTGAATCAGTTTTGTTATTGTTAACTAAAACTATTGTAATTAAAAAAAGCTGAAATAAAATAATATAATAATAAAACAATATTTATATTATATGAAAGACTTGAGCTTAAAATACTGAACCTTAAATAATATTAATAATTATTATATATATATATAAATAGCCACAAGATGTTAATGTGGCTTTGGTGTGGGGAAAAAAAAGTTTTACTAACAAACTTTTATAAATATATATATATATATATATATATATATATATATATACTACTATATAATTCTTATAACCTGTTTTATGCCTTTCAACACTATAAACCCTAAAATCCACAAATGGCTATAAAAGTGCTGATTTAAAAAGCTTTACAGCTCAAATAATACACAAGTTTTAACTGATGAATTGTCTAAGTGCTTTTATATAATTTATAAACTCAATTTTACAACCTGCAAAAATTGGCCCTATTTGCTTGCATTGTGCACCCTTGATATTCGCTTTATAAAATTGTATAATTATTAATTTAAAAAAATGTTATGCTCATTAAAACTATGCCGCAAATGCTGATGTTTGAGCTCAACTTGTATTAAAACCTGAATGTTTCATTAGTTAACCAGTTCAAGGAACAATAACAAAATGCATGTGTTTTCAACTAGGTAACCTATTCCACATTGATTTCGGTCACATACTTGGAAACTACAAGAGTTTCATGGGGATCAGCAAGGAACGAGTTCCTTTTGTGCTCACTCCTGATTTTCTCTATGTGATGAGCACAACGGGCAAAAAAAGCAGCCCTCATTTCCTCCAGTTTCAGGTATGTTCTTACAATTTCACCTGTTTGCTACAGACTCCTGTGCTGTGACTAAACGTGATCTCCCTCATAATTGCAGGACGTTTGCCTGAAGGCCTACTTGGCTCTGAGACACCACACCAACCTGCTGATCATCCTGTTCTCCATGATGCTGATGACCGGCATGCCTCAGCTGACCAGCAAAGAGGACATTGAGTACATAAGGGAAGCTCTGACTGTTGGACGCTCGGAGGACGAGGCCAAACAACACTTCTTGGACCAAATCGAGATCTGCCGGGACAAGGGTTGGACGGTGCAGTTCAACTGGTTCCTACACTTGGTGCTAGGCATTAAACAGGGTGTGGAGAAACGTTCAGCTTGAAGACAAACATTACATTTCCTCAGTGAAGTACATTAGTGTTTTCATTTTAAAAAAGTGAAGCTTTTTCTAGTGTTCAGTTGCTGTATTTTTAGAATTTTACCAAAAAGATTTTTACCTAATTTCTATTATTTAATGCATGTGCCTCATGCATTGTGTTGTTTTGAATACAGTCTTATCTTGCACTGTAATAAAATATATTTTTACAAATTTTAAATGTCAAAATTTAAATGTTTTTTAAATGTTTTTGTCATTTTAAATAACCCATAATAAAGCTACAAATAGCAAAAGTCAGGAGAAGAGCTGGTATTTGATTAGTTTTGCATAGATCATTTGCATACGTTTCGAGATGGATCAAGTAATTTTATTTCTGTCTCTGATATGACTTGAACCTATTAGCATGGATGCAGCATCATGCAAAAGTTTTTATTTACAGATGTCATGGTTGAAATGACCTATTCACATTTATTTGTCACCCTTTATTAATTTATTCTGCAATTGCAAGTGTCTAATAATGATAAGGTGAGTTTCTAAGATGAAGGGCATCTGGTCATGCGACGTAAACATGGGGACCACCTGGGTTGTACAATGAAACCCCCTTTTCTAGATTATTATAATTTTTTTTTAAAGAAATTATTAAAAGAAAAAAAGTGGAAATGATATTGATTACAATAATTATTAACTGTAATCTTTAGTTTTATATTTAATCAAGTAGATTAATTATTTTATATAGAGATAACCTATGTCCCATGTCAACATGAAATGATTTTTTTTTTAAATATATAATTTATATTAAAATTCTTTGCAAGTACACTGTCAATGTGTCAGCATCAGTTATTAATCTCAATTACAATTACATGAAGACAAGTAAAAATGGCATAGGCTAATGGTGATTTGTTTGGGATGAACTATAAGTTACTTCGCCGTGCTTCAGAGATTTTGCCGATTAGCCTACTTGGTTACTTCTACATCACTGAACATGTACAACCCGAATTACAGAAATATTGGCACATTTTTTTTATTATTATTTGAATAAAATGAAAACTAAACGACTTTTAAATCACATGAGCCAATATTTTATTCACAAAAGAACAGAGAACATAAATGTTTAAACAGATAAATTTTACACTTTTATCCACTAAATGAGCTCATTTCAAATTTGATGCTATAGGTCTCAAAAAAGTTGGCACTGGGGCAACAAAGGGCAGAAATGGCAAGAAATTTTGAAAAGATTCAGCTGGGAGAACATCTAGCAACTAATTGACATCAGGTCTGTAACATTATTAGCTATAAAAGGGATGCCTTAGAGAGGCAGAGTCTCTCAGATGTAAAGATGGGCAGAGGCTCTCCAATCTGTGAAAGAGTACATAAAAAGATTGTGGAGTACTTTAAAAACAAGATTCCTCAATGTCAAATTGCAAAGGCTTTGCAAATCTCATCATCTACAATCCATAACATCATCAAAAGATTCAGAGAAACTGGCGAAATCTCTGTGCATAAGAGACAAGGCCTAAGACCTTTGTTGGATGCCCATGGTCTTTGGGCCCTCAGACGACACTGCATCACTCATTCTGTCATTGACATTACTAAATGGGCCCAGGAATACCTCCAGAAACCACTCTCTGTAAACACAATCTGTCGTGCCATCTGCAGATGCCAACTAAAGCTATATCATGCAAAAAGGAAGCCATATGTGAACATGGTCCAGAAGCGCCGTCGTGTCCTGTGGGCCAAGGCTCATTTAAAATGGACTGTTTCAAAGTGGAAAAGTGTTCTACGGTCAGACAAGTACAAATTTGACATTCTTGTTGGAAATCACAGATGCCGTGTCCTCCGGGCTAAAGAGGAGGGAGACCTTCCAATGTCTTATCAGCGTTCAGTTCAAAAGTCAGCATTAGAATGCCAGTATAGAAACAAGATGGCGCAGCAGATGGCAGCTACTGTGCTTTGCTCTTCAGTGTTTGTATTGTTTTTGTTAGTTTTTCCTGTTTTTTGTTTCTCAAATACGATCAGTTTTACCAGGGATGACCTGCTGAACATTCGGCAGAACACATCACAAAATCTTTTACCGGATTTTGACTATTCGGACATTTTGCTGGACGCTTCAGGAGGACGCGCAGACGGGGGAAGCAAGCCGGCGCGCTCGTGAAGCTCAGACAGTGTGGATTTTGAATGCCGTTGCCTAGCATCCATCTGGCGAATCTCCACTCTCTGCCCAACAAAATGGACGAACTCTTTCTACTCTCTCGGACAAACAAGGATTTTTCTAACTCTGCTGCTCTGTGTTTCACGGAAACCTGGCTGAATGGCGAGATACCGGACAGTGTGCTACATCTGGCTAACTTCCAGCTGATCAGAGCAGATCGGGACGCGGAATCAACGGGGAAATCGCGCGACGGCGGGACATGCTTTTACATCAATGAGAGGTGGTGTACAGATGTAACTGTTAAAGAAGATGTGCTGTTCAGATCTAGAAAAGCTCTTCATTAACTGCAACCCATTCTATTCGCCGCGGGAGTTTTGTTTGTTCATTCTCGCGAGTGTCTACATTCTGCCGCAAATGCACGTGAGCACAGCTTTACAGAAACTCGCTGATCTGATCACAGACACAGAACAACAACAGCCAGACTATGTTTTAATCATTCTCGGGGACTTTAATAAAGCAAATCTCTCAGTAATAGTAATATATTGGATCACTGTTACACAACAATAAAGGACGCATATCACTCTGTTCCACGAGCAGCTTTAGGACTCTCTGATCACTGTTTGGTTCATCTTATTCCGAGCTACAGGCAGAACCTTAAATCTGCAAAACCTGTATAAAGAACTGTTAAAAAATGGACTAATGAAATAGAGCGGGATTTACAGGCCTGTTTCTCTCTCACTGATTGGACTGTTTTTGAAGCTGCTGCCACCGATCTGGACAAGTTCACAGAGACTGTAACGTCATATATTAGTTTCTGTGAGGATATGTGCATTCCTTACAGGACTCATTTAACCTATAACAATGACAAACCATGGTTCGCTGCAAAACTCAGACAGCTCCGTCAGGCCAAAGAAGATGCTCACAGAAAGGGGGATAAAGTCTTGTATAAACAGGCCAAATACACACTGGAAAAGGAGATCAGAGTGGCAAAGAGGAATAATTCTGACAAGCTAAGGAACAAATTCTCTTCCAGTGATTCTGCTTCTGTGTGGAAAGGTATGAAAGATCTCACTAGTTACAAGAGACCATCCCCCAGCACTTTGGAGAATCAACCACTAGCAGATGACAAGTTTTATTGCCGGTTTGAAAAATCACCCCACACCGCCCTGAACACCTCTCCACACAACCATTCACACCTCCAGCAACTCCCCTCTCCCCCACACCTACAATTCAGATAAGTAAAGAAGATGTGCGCCAGGTCTCACATTGACTCTATTGTCAAAAAGGCCCAGCAGAGGTTGTACTTCCTTCGCCAGCTGAGGAAGTTCAATCTGCCACAGGAGCTGCTGAAACAGTTCTACTCCACCATTATTGAATCCGTCCTCTGCACGTCAATAACAGTCTTGTTCAGCTCAGCTACCAAATCTGACCTCAGAAGACTACAGAGGGTAGTCCGGACTGCTGAGCGAATCATTGGTACAACACTCCCCACTCTTCAAGAACTGTACTCATCCAGAGTGAGCAAAAGGGATGGTAAAATCACTCTGGACCCCTCAAATCCAGCACACTCCCTCTTTGAACTGTTACCGTCTAGTCGACGCTACAGAGCTCTGAGCACCAGAACGACCAGACAGAGGAACAGTTTCTTCCCTCAGGCAATCCAGCTCATGAACACTTGACAATAAACGCGGAACACACAACTCTATTATGCATTACTTATTCACCACACTTATTTAATTTTTTTTTCCCAAATTTGCACATATCAGACCTGTACACACATAATTGTCTATATTATCTATTGTGTTTTTGCTGCTTTGTATATTCATATTTTTACATCATCCTGGTATGAAGACTAAAATGTTTTCAGTATATTATGGCTTTTCTTAGGTTTCTGATTGTGTAATTTCTTGTGATTTTGTCTGTTCTACTGACGTGGAAACTGAAGACTGTTTGCTGGAGACTGAGAGACTGTTTTGCTAAGGTGTTTTGAGTGGTTGTTAAGGTGTTCAGAATGGTTGCTAGGTTGTTGCTTAGTTGGTAATAATGGTTTCTAAGTTTCATATGGTAGCCAGGATGTTGCTACGGCTTTTTGAGTGGTTTCATTAAGGTGGTTTTGAGGGTTTCAAATGGTAGTTAGAATGTTGCTATGGAAGTACTGAGTGGTTGCTAAATTGTTGTATTCAAGTGGTTTCAGATGTTACCTAAGTTGTTGCTACAACATTTTTACTGGTTGCTAGGGTGTTGCTTAGGTGTTCAAATTGCTTTCTAGGGTAGCCAAGTTGTTGTTGTTACAGCGTTCTGACTGGTTGCTAGGCTGTTGCTTGGGTGTTGAAATCGGTCTCTTGGGTTTCAGATGGTATTAAGGCAATGGAGCTTAACCTTTATTAATTAATTTTAATGTCCTAGTTTACAAAAAGCAATAAAGTGCATAAATCTTAGGGACAGTGACAAAGACAAACAGCATATTAACATTACAAATTTAAAATATACATAAAACATGATGTCACAAAGAGAGAAGCTAATAAATCACAAAGCATAATTCGGACTTTGCTGAGATTGGTCTGCAAACAAACTTTTGTAAACTAAGACAATATAATGATTTAAATAATCACACATTGAATGTTTTGACCAGTCTGATTGAGGTCGTCATTATAATACATCAAAATATCTGATATTAATCTGCATACAGAATGCAAATCCTATCTGTTCTGTAAGGTTTCACATTCTAATCAGCACATTCTATTCCACTGAGTTACACGCAAAAAGCTGGAAAACTGCCCTGACTTTTTCAGGTACCATCAGGCACGCCTTCATGGCAACCGTTGGCAAGGTCGTCATCGACTGGCGTCTGGCATTCTGGCATCTCCCCGATCACAGCTTTGCGTATCACTTTTAGCCAGCGTAGTTTCACTTCCTCCGTGTCGGCAGTGAAGCAGTGGACATATTTGGACTGGCACAGACGGAAGCTGGTGGGAGGATGATCCACAGATCTTTGGACGTCCTCAACCTGGTATCCCAGGAGCGGGATGGTACACTGGGCTTTGACATCCTGAGAACAAAATCCAAGAGAAACCGGAATAATTTAAGGCCAAAAATTACCCCATGATTTACTCACCCTCAAGGCATCCTAAAGGTATATTACTTTCTTCTTTCAGACAAATACAATCAGAGTTATATTAAAAATGTCCTGGCTCTTCCAAGCTTTATAATGGCAGTGAATATGGGTCCAAAAAGTGCATCCATCCATCATAAAAAGTGCTCCGCACGGCTCCGTGGGTTAATAAAGGCCTTCTGTATTTGTGTAAAAAAAAAAATTAAATAATAATTAAACTAAACATGCTAACTATCGTATGCATGTTCACAAGAGAGTGGTGTTCCAGCGGATGATGTAGGACGTAGACTTAGCGTAAGCTCCGGTGCGAATATGCTCTGTCTCACGAGAACCAAGTTTTGTTTTACAGCAAAGGAAAACCAGTCTCTTGGCTTATTTTGAAATCCTCTGACATTTGTCTCTACAAATCCTCATTCTGTACTTATAATTCATGACCAGTGTTTTGTTTTGCTCTCTCCTCTTCACTTCCGCATTTGTCACTTCTCACTGGAGCTTACACTACAGCTACATCCTACAGCATCCGCTGGAATGCCACTCACTCGTGAACGTGTACGACAGTTAGCAGAAGCTATAGATTATGGTTTCTAAAGTCTTAAATATGGATACTTTTCTTACACAAGTGCATCAACATCAATTCGCTTCAGAAGGCCTTTATTAACCCCCCGGAGCCGTGGAGTCATTTTTATGATGGATGGACATACTTTTTTGGGCTTCAAAATCTTAACACCCATTCACTGCCATTATAAAGCTTGGAAGAGCCAGGACATTTTTTTTAATACAACTCTGATTGTATTCGTCTGAAAGAAGACAGTCATATAAACCTAGGATGCCTTGAGGGTAAGTAAATCATGGGGTAATTTTAATTTTTGGGTGAACTACCCCTTTAATATTTAAAAGTAGACCAGATAAGTTATTAAAGCTTGGGTGTTGCTAAGGTGCTCTAAATTATTGCTAATGTTTCAGATGGTCGCTAGGATGTTGTTAAGTGATTTCTAAGTTGTTCTGAGTGGTTGCTAGGGTGTTGCTAAGTGGCTACTAAGGCGATCTGAGTGTTAGCTTGGGCATTGCTTTGTCAAGCTAACATAATGTGAAGCAAGCTACACAAAATGTGTTTTTTTTTTTTTTAGAAGTAGTTATTACTTTGTAGTCATTTCCATTTTTCTTTGTAGTCTACATCACATCATTGAAGGCTGATGCATGTGAGCTCGACTACACTGCATTTCTCACCTGTGGAGCGCCATATAGGTAAAGCACAAGCGCGTCGTGCTGCGGAATCACACACCAGACCCTCTGACACGGTTTAGTTCGGTCTGTACTGTACTGCAGGAAGCCACAAAGGAAACTGTTTCCTGAGACCTGAGCTGCTTCAATCTGGTAAAGGTCAAGAAGAGAAAACGAAAAATCAAGCAGAGGTGTAAAGTATTTGAGTAACTGTAATTAATTACTGTACTTGAGTATCATCTTTGATATTCTGTAGTTTTACTGCGTATCAAAGATATTAGCAAGTTTTACTCTCTACTTCACTACATTTTTGAATAAGCACTGTACTCTTTACTCCACTACATTAGCAATGAGTGTTGCAGTTACACATTACAATTTGCATGGCACCTATCTTTTTCTGCAGCTGTTTTTTTTTTCTGCTACAAAAGAAGTGATATCACCAACTGCAGGGCACTGAAAGTACTATATCTTGTGCGTTTTGCCCTTACTCACCCAAACTCATCAACCAGGCTACTTTATTTGAATGTGAGTTCCTTTGCAAGTAGTTGTACAGGTGTTTTATAACTGAGATAAGGACATGACTGCAGCTGGCAATGAGGGCCAAACCAGCACATCCAGTGCAAGAAGGCTTTGACTTTTTAATTGTACTTAACATTATTTTATTTATCCATTATACTGGATAAGATACCTTTTTGAAGGATATAGTTTTTATTATAGAAAATAAACGTGATTGCTCTTTTCATAAATCAACTCTGTGCCTTCATTTGGACTTTTATGTCACTTCCTGTCTCCCATGGTGTTTGTAGCCAGTTTGGTCATTGGTTCCCCTTGATTAGTCTCCGCAGGGGCCTGTTTCATAAAACAAGTTTATTAAATAAGCCAGGTTTATTTCAGTTAGTCTGACTTATTGTCAGTTTATTTGGTTTATTTTGGTTTTGTATGCGTTTTGGATCAACGGGCAATTCAAAGTTTACTTCAAGATGTCAGTGGCTCAGTTTGATGCTTTGCTAGTGATAAAGACGACCACCAATTTCTGTGAACTCAGTGTGCAAGGATCTTTACAGTGCTTTGTGCTGAGAGACGAAGTGGATGAACTTGACAATCGCCATTCTGGATTTTGGCGTTCGCTTGTACGGTGGCTCTGAATTGTCAAAATGCGTCTCAAAATGCTTGCTACAGATGGAAAAAATTTCGGACTCTTTGTGCAATAACCCTGGCTTGTTTGGTAAACTTGTTTTATGAAACATGCATTTAAGACATACTGCTGCTACACAAATAGCATATAAAATAACCCGTAGAAGATCTACACAGGTGGAGCTGGGGAAGGTGGTGGGTTTCAGAGGAACTCTGAAAGCGCGTTGCAAATGCTCAAGTGAATGCTAACCAGCCATTTAAATGTAAAGTAGCAAGCTCATTGGCTGCATATGCAACATGAACCAATCAGCTTGTGCCAAGTCGTTTAACGCTGTGAATATCATCAGTTACACTAATACCCGTCAGCCTGCGCCATCTAGAGTTTCATGACTGAACTATACATATACTCTAAGAATTTTACTCAAGTTGTTTTGGTGTAATTTTCACTGTAAGGTATCTGTTCTTTTACTCATATGGTTTTCAGGTACTCATTACACCTCTGAAATCAAGATTATTTCAAAAATGGTTCATGCAAACAAAAAAAACAAAAAAAACATCAATAAGACGTACCTCAAGAATACCTCTTTTCTTCCCGCTGACTGGTTCCTCAGCATCTGCTCTTCCAGTCAGAATGAAGTAACAGTCTTTACACACCTTGTTTAATTTGTTGCCGTCGTACCTCAGCGATGCCTTGTAGTCCGAACATTTATAACACACAACCTAAGACACATTTCAAAACATTACCTCATCTTTGGAGCACAATAAAACGGTCTGAGTTTCGAACAGGAAGTGCTTGTTTAGATTTCCAGATAAGCGTGTACATCCAAACTCACGTATCCACATGCCCTGCAGTGGTGTCTCCTGCGGGTCAGAGGGTTGAAGGGCTCCTTGCACTTCATGCACATGGTCACTTCATTGTCCCGAATCCAGCGCGGGGCTCTCTTCCCCAACTCCTCTTTCTGAAAAACACATGAGCACAGATAAGAGAAGATTTACCCCTCGACCCCCACCACAGTCATCTTTATGCATGACCAGTCTGCTCTTTCTACTTACAGAAACCTCATCCACCACTTCTTTAGAGGCTGATTTGAATGTTTCGTTCTTCTGCTGAAAGATTTCAATGGTCTCTTGGAATGCCTAGAAAGCAAACAGCCTACATTGAAACTTTCCTATGGAAGCTTATTTCTGCCATGGAATAAAAAAAGAAAATCAAATAGTAATTACAACCTTTTAAAATCTCACAATTCTGACTTTTTTCCATGCAACTCTTGATTGCAGGATATAAACTCGCAATTGTGAGAAAGACGTTTAGATATTTAATTTTGAGTTTATGACTCACAATTCTGAATGATATAAACTAGCAACTAAAAAAAGTTCATTTAATTCTGAGTTTATATCTTTATTTAGTTTAGCTATATCTTTATTCAGTTTAAAGTTTATATCTTTATATAGTTTATATTTTCCTTCCAATTCTAAGAATAAAAATCTGAACAGACATATATGCTCAGAATTAAATATATGAACATTTCTCACAATTGCGAGTTTATATATTGCAATTAAGAGTTGTGAAATAAAAGGTCACAAGTTTATTTCTGCCATTTAATAAAAAAAATAAAAAGGTAGGTAATTTCAACTTTTTTTTATCTCACAATTTGGACATTTCCCCACAGCTCTGGATTTTTTCCCCTAACAGTTCTGATAAAAGCTCAAAATACAAGATAAAAACAGAAATATGAGATATCAATTTGCAATTCTGAGGGAAAAAAAAGTCAGAATTGTGAGAATAATAATAAAATAAAATAATAAAATAAAAGTAATTGCAAATATTTATCTCACAATTCAGACTTTTTTTCTCAGAATTGCAAGAAAAAGAGACTGAATTGTAAGATAAAAAGCCACAATTACCTTTTTTATTCTGTGGTGGAAACCAGTCTTTCCTGATTCTTACATTTATATAATTCAGATTTAAAGCAGCTTTGAAATAAACTGATACCTTGATCCAGTCCTCTTTGTCTTGCTCTGAGCTGTGAACAACAGAAAGTTACAGTCACTATGAGCTAAAACAGACATGCTGTTCTCTATATCTGCATGGATCTGCCCTCACCTGGCCTGCAGCTCCAGCGTTCGCTCCTTACCAGACACCTGGAAAGTGTGAGGATAGTCTTCATTGGAGGTCTCAAGCACCTTCATGCCCTCAACGCCGACCCGAGTGCGCACAGTGAACCGCTGGCCCACCAGACTGAACTTGGGCACGCAGTAAAGCAACATGTTGTTAAACTGTAAAAAGAAAAGGATGGCATGGTTTAAACTCCCAAATGAAGGCACACACTGCCAAAAAATAATAAGTTTTTCAGCTAAACATTCTTAAATTAAGATACGTTTACTTGAGAAGCAAAATGACAAATCTTGTTTTCTGAAGAAACAAAAACATCTAAATTAAGTGACTTTATGCTTTGTCTTGCTGCAAGTAAATATATTTTGATTTAAGAATGTTTAGAGTAAGAAACATCTAACCAGGAAAAGGTATCTCTCCATGGACGAGGTGTTTCTGGCGGCCAGCTTTAGGATTTGTCCTTCTTTAATGAGCTCGTTGGACGGGTTAACAATGTCCTCTTCACCTCCCAGCATCTCATAGATCTCCATGAGCTTCTTCAGGTTCTCCTGAAATACATGTAGAGAACTTCTGCATATAAAACCAATGAAGACTTTATAGAGATCAAAACACTAATAACTTTTAGGGTCAGATTGTTGGTTGGTTTTTATTTCAATGCAATGCAATGCAATGCATTTTCAGGGTGAATAAGTTGAATTACTATACAAAAGCAATTTAAAAGCCTATATGTGACCCTGGAGCACAAAACCAGTCTTAAGTCATTGGAGTATATTTGAAGCAATAGCCAAAATACACTGTATGTGTCAAAATTATTGATTTTTCTTTTATGCCAAAAATCATTAGGATATTAAGTAAAGATCATGTTCCATGAAGATATTTTGTTAATTTCCTACTGTAAATATATCAAAACTTAATTTTTGATTAGTAATATGCATTGCTAAGAACTTAATTTGGACAACTTTAAAGGAGATTTTCCTCAATATTTAGATTTTTTCAAATTCCAGATTTTCAAATAGTTGTATCTCGGCCAAATATCGTCCTATCCTAATAAACCATACATCAATGGAAAGCTTATTTATTCAGCTATACATTTCAATTTGGACAATTGACCCTTATGACTGGTTTTGTGGTCCAGTGTCACATATAACTTGCTATGCATGCGCTGATTTGTGACTGCGTGTTTTGAGTTTGAGCTCCATCAAGTTGATTCTTTATTGTCTATTTTCTATCTTAAAAACAATTTTATACACTATCATTTTCGTTTCTATAACGTGTGAATAGATCCCCTATAGCATTCTAAAACAAAACCAATCAGAGCGCCTTGTTATCACTAGTTTTATTTTGATTTCTCGAGTCTGCTATTAGTTTATAGCCCGTTAGCATCGGCAGCGTGGCTGCCGCTAATCTCGCTTACACTGCTAATACTCTATTCACACACATTACCATTGTTTCACTGTTACTTGCTTAAATGGCAGATGTGTGTCTACCTTTGAGTGCAGGTGAGGACACATTCGAGCTGCATTCGGTGCAGCTTGAGTTGGAGGCCGTGGAGAAGCAGGCCCAGCTGAGAGAGCGGAGAGCCGTGCTGGAAACATCCCGGGCTGACGCTCACAAGTCCAGGGTAAGTGTACAGCACGCTGCTAACACTCCCACCACCTCTACTCCATGTGTTTCTCTGCACAGGCCCTGTGCACCCAGGACGCGATCTTCCCAGATGTCCTTCACTCCGGCGCCGGGACGCCACGGACCCTGGGTGCACCAGCAGCGGAAGACGCGAGCCAGGCCCCGGGCGACGACCTCTCCCCCTCCGCCGCCTCCGGTCTTCGAGATCTCCACCCGGAACCGTTTTGCTCCCCTCCGTGAGACGGAACACGACGCTGTGATTGTCGGAGACTCCATCATCCGGCACGTCCGTGCTATGTTAGCTGAAGGTAAAGTGCACACTCACTGTTTCCCCGGTGCTCATGTTCTTGATGTTTCTGCGCATATACCCGCGATCCTGAAGGGCGATGAGAGCATCGGTGCTGTCGTGCTGCACGCGGGGGTTAACGACACCAAGCTGCGGCAGACGGAGACACTGAAAAGGGACTTCAGGAGCCTGATCGAGACTGTACGCAGCACATCGCCCGCAACGACGATCATCATGTCAGGACCGCTTCCCACGTATCGACGAGGACACGAAAGGTTCGGTAGACTGTTTGCTTTAAACGAATGGTTATAGTCATGGTGTAAAGAACAGAAACTGCTCTTTGTTAATAATTGGAATCTTTTCTGGGAGCGTCCTAGGCTTTTTCGTGCTGATGGCCTGCACCCCAGAAGAGTCGGAGCGGAACTCCTGTCGGACAACATCTCCAGGACGCTACGCTCCATCTGACTAGTAAGCCAACTCTCAAATAACTGCTATGATGACTTTTGTTCTACCCACTTAAATGATAGAAGTACTTGCATTGTCCAATCTATACAGACTGTGTCTGTTCCCCGAATAGTGAGGTCAAAATATAAATTTAATGCAGGATCTAGAAAAAATCTGATCGTGATTAAACCAGAAAAACGCAAAATAAATGAACAAAAACTATTTTTAAAGCTTGGGCTCCTAAACATTAGATCACTCGCACCCAAAGCAGTTATTGTAAATGAAATGATCACAGATAATAATTTTGATGTACTCTGCCTGACTGAAACCAAATGAATATTTTGGTCTAAATGAGTCTACTCCACCAAGCTACTGTTATAAACATGAGCCCCGTCGGACTGGTCGTGGCGGCGGTGTGGCAACAATATATGGTGATATTCTCAATATTACTCAGAAAACAGGATACAGGAGGTTTAACTTATTCAAAATACTTCTGCTTATTATTACACTGTTAGATATGCAAAATAAATCTCTCCTGTCTCTTGCTCTGGCTGCTGTGTATAGACCGCCAGGGCCATATACAGATTTCCTAAAAGAATTTGCAGATTTCCTCTCAGATCTATTGGTTAATGTTGATAAAGTGCTAATTGTCGGAGATTTTAACATTCACGTTGATAATACAAATGATGCGTTAGGACTTGCGTTTACTGACCTAATAAACTCTTTTGGAGTCAAGCAAAACGTCACCGGGCCCACTCATCGTTTTAATCATACGCTAGATTTAATTATATCGCATGGAATTGAACTTACCGATATAGATATCGTACTTCAAAGTGATGATGTTACTGATCATTTCCTTGTATCGTGCATGCTGCGTATTACTGATATTGTATATGGCTCTGCGTTATCGTCCGGGCAGAACTATTGTTCCAGCCACCAAAGACAGATTCACAAATAACCTGCCTGATTTATCTCAACTGCTCTGTGTACCCATAAATACACATGAACTAGACGAAATGACTAGCAACATGGGCACTATCTTCTCTAATACATTAGAAGCTGTTGCCCCCCTCAAATTGAAAAAGGTTAGAGAAAAACGTACTGCGCCATGGTACAACAGTTATACCCATTCTCTCAAGAAAGAAACTCGTAATCTTGAGCGCAAATGGAAAAAAACTAACTTGTAAGTTTTTAGAATTGCATGGAAAAACAGTATGTCCAGCTATAGACAGGCTCTAAAAGCTGCCAGGGCAGAGCATATCCACAAACTCATAGATAATAACCAAAACAATCCAAGGTTCTTATTTAGCTCAGTGGCTGGATTAACAAATAAACAGACACCGCCCGATCTAAATATTCCTTCACAGTTTAATAGTAATAGTAATGACTTTATGACTTTCTTTACTGATAAAATAGATAACATCAGAAATACAATATCAAATGTAGATTCTACTGAGTCTAGTATTTCAGCTTCATTCATCGCACCCAAAGAAAAACTGCAGTGCTTTACAACTATAGGACAGGAAGAGCTAAATAAACTTATCAGTGCATCTAAACCAACAACGTGTTTATTAGATCCTGTACCCACTAAACTACTGAAAGAGTTGTTACCTGTAGCAGAAGAACCGCTTCTCAATATTATTAACTCATCGTTATCTTTAGGTCACGTCCCAAAACCATTCAAGCTGGCGGTTATTAAGCCTCTTATTAAGAAACCACAACTAGATTCTAATGAACTGGCAAATTACAGACCCATTTCAAATCTTCCGTTTATGTCTAAAATTTTGGAAAACGTTGTGTCTGGTTTCAGGCCTCACCATTATACAGAAACTGCACTTGTTAAAATTACATTTACATTTACATTTATTCATTTAGCTGACGCTTTTATCCAAAGCGACTTACAATTGCTATATATGTCAGAGGTCGCACGCCTCTGGAGCAACTAGGGGTTAAGTGTCTTGCTCAGGGACACATTGGTGTCTCACAGTGGATTCGAACCCGGGTCTCTCACACCAAAGGCATGTGTCTTATCCACTGCGCCATCACCACCCGTGATTTACAAATGACTTGCTTCTTGCTTCAGACCAAGGCTGCATCTCATTGCTAGTATTACTTGATCTTAGTCCTGCGTTCGACACTATAGACCATAATATACTCATAGATCGATTACAAAACTATACTGGTATTCAAGGGCAGGCTTTAAGATGGTGTCATCTCAATTATCACCAGTAAAGTATGGAGTACCACAAGGATCTGTCCTAGGTCCTCTGCTATTTTCAATATACATGTTGCCCCTTGGTAATATTATTAGAAAATACGGGATTAGTTTTCATTGTTATGCTGATGATACTCAACTATATATCTCAACAAGACCAGATGAAACTTCTAAACTATCTAAGATAATAGATTGTGTAAAAAATGTAAAAGATTGGATGACCAATAATTTCCTCCTATTAAATTCAGATAAAACAGGTATTACTTTTTGGACCAAAAAAACAGTACACAGAATCTCTTGGATTACAATTTGCAACTAGATGGATGCACTGTTACGTCCTCTAAAGTCAAAAATCTGTGTGTTATATTAGACAGCAACTTGCCCTTTGAAAATCATATTTCCCATGTTACAAAAACAGCATTCTTCCATCTTAGAAACATTGCCAAGCTTCGAAACATGCTACCTGTTTCTGATGCAGAGAAGCTAGTTCATGCATTCATGACCTCTAGACTGGACTATTGTAATGCACTGCTAGCTGGTTGTCCTGCATCTTCAATAAACAAGTTACAGATAGTCCAAAATGCAGCGGCTAGAGTTCTTACCAGGTCAAGAAAATATGATCATATTACCCCAATTTTACAGTCTCTGCACTGGCTACCTATTCAGTTCCGTATCATTTACAAAATATTATTACTTGCCTATAAGGCCCTAAATGGTTTAGCTCCTGCATACCTAACTTGTCTTCTACCACGCTACAATCCAACCCGCTCCCTAAAGTCGCAAAACTCTGGACTTTTGGTAGTACCTAGGATAGCAAAGTCCACTAAAGGAGGTAGAGCTTTTTCACATTTGGCTCCCAAACTCTGGAATAGCCTTCCTGATAACGTTCGGGGTTCAGACACACTCTCTCTGTTTAAATCTAGATTAAAGACACATCTCTTTAGCCAAGCATTCACATAATGCATCTTATAATCTTGTACTGCAGTTATATCTGATCAAATGTACATTATTATTATTCTTTAGCTTGGGTTGAACAAATCATTTTTGCTTAGATGGAACAGCAGCTACGCTAATTATGTCTCTATTTGTTTCTCTGTTGATTAACATCCCGTGGTAACTAGAAATTACAGAAGCTTCAGTCTGGATCCAACCCTTAAATGATCTGAGATGACGAACACCTGAGAAAAGATAATGCCCACCCCTCAGAGGACCTCAGAGGATGCCAACGCTCAGACAACACACAGAATTACCAAATTATGCCATAAGTTAAATATATTAAGGTTCTGCAATATATAAATATATTGTGGAAACTTAATTTCCTGTAGAGCTGCTTTGCAACGATTTGTATCGTAAAAAGCGCTATACAAATAAACTTGAACTTGAACATATAAGGATAAAAACTTTCAAATTAATTGAGGACTGACTCTTAATGTATGTAAAAATAGTTTGAATAGAGAAAGTGGCAATCAAATCACATATACTACCACAATCGCATATGAATATCATAAACGGGGTCAGGAAACAGGCCATCTTGGTCTGACTAATCTAGGAGGTTAAGTGAAAGTGTCTCTCACCATCTTGCGGATGGCCATGTTGGAGTGTGTGGCAGCCATTGAGATGATGTTCAGAGACTCTGGAAACGAGAAGGAGAAGTGATATCTCAGCTGACTCATCCAGTTATGGAACTGAAAGCAGTTGGGAACTAAACAACACTTTCATTTTATCTTAAACGATCACGCTCACAGAACAGTGCAAAATAAGTTTACTGTGCTTGAAACATAAAAAAAACATCCTTGTAAACATATTAGTTGCTTGAATTGTGAGAAAAGCAAAACCAAATGCGTGTATCTCTCACTCTCGGCCTGGTTGCGGTCGGGGTCGTCCTCCGGGAGTTTCTTCAGATAGTCTTTGAGCAGCATCTCGTAGCGAGGAACCCGCTGCACCGGCTCCAGCATGTGATGCTGCAGAGTCAGATTCCCACACACCTCCTGACTCTACACAAAAAATAATTAACAGCTCTTCGTTAGCATCATCTCAAACTATGAAACAATGAAACGTCTCTTGATATTGTAACATTCAATCTAGTTTTTGAAGGTCATGCCATTTTGAAAAATGTGGCATGCCATCTTGGATTTTATTTTATTTTTTATTATGTTTATTGGGTTTTTCAAGTTAAACACAACATACAAGATACAGAATAATCCAAATCTATAATTCCCACATAGACTACCCTATAACATACCCCAGACCTCCATCCCATAGTGCCACAAATAAAATCAAACAAGAAAACAGAGATAATTAGATGGTATCTAGCCATTCTGTCCTGTTATGCCCAAATAAGAAAGGAAACTACCCCAGAATTTGACAAACAAATCTTGCCTTTTTTTCAAACGAAATGAAATTTTTTCCAAAGGTATATAAGATGATACTTCTTTGATCCACATAGAAGTAGAAGGTGGTTTGGAATCTTTCCATCTTAAAGTTATACATTTTATGGCCGCCATCTTGGATTTTCATACAGAAAATTACTAGGAAAAAAAAAACTTTTTATAAGCTTAATTTTTTATTTGAAACATTGATTATATATTATGATAAATTGAAATATGATAAATGTATAGCTATACATATACATATATAGTTTAGGTAGTGATGACCACTTTTATATTATTTTATATATTTTCAGCTATTTAACTGGAAAATACAGCAAAATTATTTTAGATAATTTTTCAAAATTTTAGTTATTTAATTGGAAAATAAGATATATATAAAAAAAAGGGTATAATAAAAGTTTGGGTAGTGAGGAGTACTTTTATATAATTTTA
The DNA here is from genome assembly GCF_936440315.1 of Barbus barbus. Taxonomy (NCBI): domain Eukaryota; kingdom Metazoa; phylum Chordata; class Actinopteri; order Cypriniformes; family Cyprinidae; genus Barbus; species Barbus barbus. The sequence goes on along the minus strand of NC_136717.1, from coordinate 25,941,040 downwards.
TTTGAGATATTTTCAGTTATTTCACTGGAAACCCAAACCAAATTATTTATATATTTATATTTTATATATTTCTAGCTATTTAATAAAACAAACCATACCAAATTATTTTGATATTTGTATATATTTTTAGCCATTTAACTAGCCAGTCAGACTTATTATAATATAATATTTGTAATATATAATAATTATAATATTTGTATATAATTGCAGCTATTTAAATGAAAAAAAAAAAATCACACCAAATTATTTTGATATTCGTATATATTTTTAGATATTTAAATGCAAAATCACCAAATTATTTTAGATTATTTTGTTATATATTGAACAGGATAAATCAGAAAACGAATTATTTGATATAACTGGAAAATCAGACTAAAATGCTTTTAAAAGTGGTACAATAAGAGTTCAGGCAGTGATGAGTACTTGGTTGTTAAAGTTGCCCTATTATGGCTTTTCGAATATTACCTTTCATGCAGTGTGTCATGTAGAAGTATGTGAACATAAACCTTCTGCAAGGTTGTGAAGCCGAAAGTGCACGATATATAAAGTTATTGTCTAAAAAAAGAGTCGGCTCGCAATCACCTAAACGAGTTGTTAGGAATTAAAATCTTATTCTGTTACGGCTGTACGTCACAAAGTAACACATTTGCATAATGTCTGCCCATGGCTGTGATTCGTGCTGTACGCGGTAGACCAATCACAAAGGACTGCGCCATCTGACCACTCACAGAACACTAAACTGTTTTTTGACCTTGGATGCATGTAAACCTGTTTTAGGAGACTCCTAAAACAATATTAGCTACCTTAAAAATGGCATAATAGGGGCACTTTAAAAGTTTATTTAATTGGTTATGTTCAGTTAAAAGCACACACCTGTATGTCCTGAATGATGGTGTTAAACTGCGCCGATCGCTCCGTCCACTGTTTGAGCAGGTCCATGGCGCTGTCGAAGTTCTTCACGTACTCGGCGTACATCCTGAGAAAGGGTGCGAGCTGTGCTAAGATGTCCCCGATGCGGGGCGTGGAGTCCCTGCAGGAGGATGCAGACGTGAGCAGGTGAGTGTGAGATCTGAGAAGAAGCGTGAAGATAAATCGGCGCTCACCACTGGCTCATCCGCGTCTCCAGATCCGGCAGGAGGAACTGGCTGTGGAAGGTGTAGATTGATCCCACATTGGAGAAGATGCCCTTCACCACCTCGACAGGAAACGTCCCCTTCCCAGCTTCCTCTGTGAGTTTAGCGCAGAACACCTGCAGAAACGCAGTACACACTTCACATGCACACTCTTAAAAATAAAGCTTTTCTAAATGGCTTTTTGTAGCAATGCTACAGAAGAACCATTTTTGGTTCTCCAAATAGCCTTTCAGTGATCATTTCTTAAAAAGAACCATTTTTATTAGTGTGAAGAACATTTTATTAATCTTTAAAAACTTTCCATTATAAAAGAACTTGTATGCAATACAAAAGGTTCCATTTTTCATTTCATTAAAAAAATTAATTATTTAAAACATTTAAATTACATTTAAATGTAATAATTTGAATAAGCAAATATTTTTTAAATTAACAATTTAGCAATTTAATAATTTGAATAATTTTAAAAGGGTTTCATGGATATTAAAGGTTCTTCATGGAACCATTTATGATCAAATTGACCATTTAAATCATTTTAAAATTAATAATTTAATGTAATGATTTGTAATAATTTTAAATGTAATAATTTAGGTAACTTAATTTAAATAATTATATAATTTTTAATACCTTTAAAAAGGGTCAATGGATGTTAAAGGTTCTTCGTGGAAACATAGATGATATTTTTTTAAATTATAATTTTTTTAAATAATTGTAAAATTAATCATGTAAGTCATTTGATCATTTTAAATAATTCAATCATTTTAATAACTTTAAAAACATTCCATGGATGTTAAAGTTCTTCATGGAACCATAGATGGTAATTTTTAAATGAATAATTTAACCAATTAAATATTTGTTTTAATAACTGTAAAATTAATAATGTGAGTAATTTAATAATTTTCAAATGAATAATTTAAATAATGCAATCATTTTAAATAATTCTACAAAGGTTCCATGGATTCCATCGATGCCAAAAAAAAAAAAAAAAAAACCTTCATTTTTAAGAGTTTAAGCAGAGAAGACAGATTTTAAAGAGCTGAAAGTGAGTGAAGAGCGTGGACTGACCTGGTCGAGCAAATGCAGCCGGGTCGCGTACGCTCTCTCCGTCTGCAGGAGTTCACTGGCTATCTTATAGAGCTTGAGCTCTTTGATCTGCTCCTGTTGAAAACAGCCTGTTATTTCCTCTCAGTTATTAAATCTGAAAGCATGACACGTCTCTGTGGTAATGCAACTTAGGTAATGTCTGCTGCTGGAAAGCCACTAACATTCAGAGTAAAACTACACTGTCTGAGTGGAAAAAACAGGGTCACGTGGTCGGGTAGATGGGCCACTTCTGATAAAAAATATCTGATACCAGTCATATAAAGACTGCTTTATTCTGACATTATGATGTGCAACATAATGAACATTTTTGCTAGTATTTACATTCACATATTCACATTTGGCAAAGAAAATGACTTGATGCCATGATGCTAGGGTAATGTAAGTGGCTGTCAGGATGCTGTTTTGTGCTTCCCAAGATACTGTTTTTAGTCAAAAGAGTCCACATCCCAAATCTCTGGGATATTTTGGTCTCTAGATACGGCTTGCATCCCTTTTTCAAGGGACTGCACAGTGCACATTACATTTACGTCCATTAATTTAGCAGACGCTTTTATCTAAAGCCTTTACGAATAATTATTTTGAATAATTTTACATTTTTAATGATTATAATAATTTATAAATTTTTTATAGTTTTTAAAATTAATAATTTAAATAATTTTAAAAGTAATAAATTAAATAATGTATAAATTTGTCACATTAATACAATGCAAATTATGTTATGTAAATAATAATAATAATAAAAATAATCAGTTTTCACCAATTTTATTGCCTGATAGTAATCATTTAAATAAGGAATTCATAAAAAAATATATATATCTTTTACAAAAATTAGGACAAATAGAATTTATATTATTTAAAAACAATAATAATAAATATACATTTTCACCCATTTTATCATCTCAAATAACACAAAAATTATTTATGAATTTACATCTCACAGGTAAATGTTTAATAATTCAACTAATTTATGCATTTTCAGTCATTTTAAAACAAATTATTTAATAGTGTTAAAACAAATCATGTAAATTTTAATAATTTAAAAAAAATCATTGAAAATTAATAAGTTAAAAAATATAACTATAATTTTAAAAGTAATTATTTAAACAATGTATTAACTTTTTTTACTAAACACATTGTGCAATAATTAAGACTAATGCCATTTATATTATCTTAATGATTATAATATACATACATTTTCACTCATATTATTATATACAGTCAAAAAATGCAGATCTAATCGCTTACCATTTATGTTTGTACCACAGGTCGTATCAATGCTTAACAATTAGGCTTCGGTCTTTATTCAAATCACTAATACAAAGTATAAGCACTAGTAATAGTGATGCTGGTGACGTCTCACTTGTTTGCCTTCATCTTTGTCCATGTTCTGCGTCTCTTCATTTAGGACGTTCTCCTGAGTCTCGTCCTCGTGGTCCTGTAGAGCTCCTTCACTCCTGCTGCTGCTGCTTTCTGAGGGAGCCGGGAGATGTTCGGCGTCCGTCTCTTGCTCTCCAAACTCAGTGTGACCTTTGACCTCTTCTGACCACCAGCCGGACCAGACGTGCCAGCCGGACTCCTGCGAGGACGACTGAGTGCAGACAGGGGCTTCGACGAGGCGCTTCGGTGTAGAACCATCTGATGAAGCTTTGGTGACGCTGGAAGAGAGAGTATTAGGTGACAAATAGCGTGCCTAGAGCGGCATTTCAACAGGAAGTGAAAGTCTCAAAGGCGGAGCAGAGGGTTACAGAGAGAAATGAGGGGTGAGTTTCCCTTCACTGTCCTATTTATGAAGTGTGAACGTATGATACTAGTCAACAATGTTTCTCATCATCTTAAACACCAATACATTTGGTGTAGGATCGACAGAAAGAGTTTTCACTCAGAAATTGCTAGTAAATTTCATTTTTCATTACTTTTTGTTTTTGTTCTTTATGCATTTTATGTACCACGTAAAGTTTGTTTTTGGAGTACATTATTTGACATATGTGACCCTGGACCACAAAACCAGTCATAAGGGACAATTTTTTGAAACTGATATTGAATAAATCAGCTTTCCATTGATGTATGGTTTGTTAGGATAGGACAATATTTGAAAATCTGGAATCTGAGGGTGCAAAAAAAACTAAATATTGAGAAAAGCTCCTTTAAAGTTGTTCAAATTAAGTTCTTAGCAATGCATATTAATAATCAGAAATGAAGTTTTGATATATTGACTGTAGGAAATGTACAAAATATCTTCATGGAACATGATCTTTAATTAATGTCTTAATGATTTTTGGCATAAAAGAAAAATGGATAATTTTGACCCACTCATTGTATTTTTGGCTATTGCTACAAATATACCCCAGAGACTTCAGACTGGTTTTGTGCTCCAGGGTCACATATGTTGTTAGTAATTTGCAGTCATTCACATTTACATATTTGCTATTGTAATTTAGCTCTAATTTCTTAAGTTGTTTCGTTTTCTTTATTGTTTAGCTTTAATAAGCCCTTTTGGGTTTTCTGCACAGTATATAGATTGTACTTTATATATATTATTCTTGTGCAAACAAACTAAACTAAAAATAAATAAAAACAAACATAACATTTTTAAGTATTGTAATAGGAAAAACTGTAATTTTTTTTGTAAAATGCATTCCAATAATCTTTGTTTCATTTACAACTTAAAAAAATTACACATTTTAAAAAATATATTATATTTATTAAATTTTTTATTAAATTTATTTATTCATTTAATAATGAATGAATAAATGAATGAAAATAATTTTTTTTTTTATAAAAAATAAAAAAAGAGCAACCCAGGATGCACCTCATAAAGTTGTTTTAGGGTCATTACATTACAATTAGTTCAAAAGTTGTTTGCTTGACCATTTTTAATTTTTATTTTTTGAGTGAAAATCCCCATGTAAAAATGTTTGCATTAATTTCAATTTAATTATTATTTAATAAATTTTTATTTTTTATAAAAAAACGTTGTTGTTGTTTCTTATGCACACACAGATAAAACCCTCCACACCTCTTGTCAATGTTTCTGTGGCATTTTGAGATCACTGTGGTTCTTCTTCGGGTTATGTTTGTCATCGTCTCCTCCTCGTCCATGATGTCTCCAGCTGAAACCTTCACTGGACACTGAAATTTTGGTTTCGGAAGAACTATAATAGAAAATAAAGACATGAAAGACATTTCCTAACAGGTATTTTGTGATGATTTGAGACTAGGAAGTATTTTTTTCCAAAACAAACAGCAGAGGTCAGTGTAATTAAACCCACATCTGATATTTCTACTTTGAAAATTAATGATTCAACCAAAAGTAATCGTTTAAATAACGTATTTTTATTTTTAATTATACTTTTTGCAATAATCATACTCAAATATGGGTCAGTGTAATCAAACCCAAACATTTTAAATGAATAAGTTCAATAATTGTAAAATAAATAATCAATCATTTTAATTATTAAAATTATTTTAAAATGCATAAATCTATTATTTTTTTTAAATACTTTACAACAATGTAATTTATATTATTTATAAATATTATAATATACACATTGTGTATCTGTTTACCATTTACACATGGCAAAATTAACAAAAAATTAATTTGAATCATTTTAAATATTTAACAAATTTCCTAATCTTTAATAAACAATTTTATAATCAAGAATTTGAATAATTTAATTGTTTAATAATTAAAAAAATTTTTTTTAATAATTTTATATAAATAATTTTTATTTCTCAAATTTAAGATCTAAGGATATATAGTGAGAAACCTACATAAAACCTCTTATACATGCATTTTAATCAACTTTCAGTCCATTTTTTAATTATTATTTTCTAAGTCTTCAAAGTACAAAGCTTCCATGTTGTCTCTCAATAAAAAAATGAGCAAATAAAGTCATATTGATTATATTTACACAAGAATAAATGTGGGAAAACAGTTCTAAATGTACAGCATGTCACTCTGCAGTAAGTATTAGAACTACATACATGAATACTAGTATTTTTGGTTTTTTACAGGAGATTGAGTTTGTGGATAAAGCCCACAGTGCTGAGGTAATGTTAAACAAACTACATTATCTCAAACATCACTTCCTGTGCTCCTACAGCTGCTTTACAGTTCCTCTTGAGACCTCTGAATTCCAGTTATTAAAAGGAGTCTTATCCATTGTAAGGAGAAAATGTGAGGTGTTGGGAGTGGTTTGTAGGTGGTTAGTAACTGGTCTGATGCTGCTGTACCTGGCGGAGGAGGCATTGGTGAGACGGTGTAGACCGCTGACCTTCTCAACACTGAGCTCCTGTTATTCAGCAAACTCTCGTCCGTAACGTCACACTGGCCGCCGCATCCAACATCTCCTGTCCACACACACAGAGAACAGAAGTTCACACAACACACACTTCACTTCTGCAAAGCCAGGCAAACCAATTAACTTGACCTGAAGTGATTTGGGAGCACATTTTAAGCCTGCACGGACTGTTAGGTTTCATTTTATGCAGTAAAATGTGTGGATTATGTTTTTAAATTTTGAATTTTGTTTTAAAAAATGTAAAAAAAATAAAAAAAAAACAATCACCATTTGCTCATTTGAATGAGAATATAAACCGAAAGCGCCATCTGAAGGATGTATTTAGTGAAAATTGCTGCTTCCTCTATTGTGCACTTCAACACACATCCTCTTCAACACCATTGTGTGATTATAGATTTATGAAAATAAACTGCTGCATTTTTTGTGGCATATATTTTACTTATTTGCATATATTTGCATTTTGGGTAGGGGCAGGTTGTCACAATCGTTTTATATTTGTTACAATATTTTTCAGTCAAATCATAGATTTATTGTGTCACAAAAAGTTTTTTTTTACTGTTTTACATACAGTATAGCATCCGGAATTCATATAATTTATGAAATATGACTTCTAATTTAATTTTATATGCTTTTTGTCATTTTTATTGGTTATTCTTTTTGTCATATTCCTATTCAGCTTAAGCTCATGGAAATTAACTTCCATGAGCTTATGTAATATTAATATTTTATTTTAATTATCTAAAATAATTTTGAATAGTTTTAGTTACCAGTAGTAGTAGTATATTTTTATTTAATGCCATGTCAGCATCTTAGGCTATTTTCATGGCAAAAACAATTAAAAAAATAACAAATACAATAAAAACCAGCAAACAAACAAACAAGCTATATTTTTAGTTACCAACACCGTAATAAACAGCAGAATCCATATACAGTGTGACAACATGCCCTGTTATAAGATCATATTTTGCATTACTTTTATTTTTATTTTCACTTTAATTTTTAAGTTTTAATTTAATTATTTTCTGTGATTTGTAATTTTGCACAATAGATTTGAAATATTTGTTAGCGAAATCACTGATTTGTGTGTTACAAAAAGTACATTGTTTTAGTTTTAGGTAACAACACTGCAATAAACAGCTAAAGCCAAGATCATATTTTGAATTACCTTTCATTTTTATATTTTCATTTGCTTTTTGACATTTTTACTAGTTTTTTTAATATATATTTCTGTTTAGCTTTAAATTATTTTTATGGCAGTTTAAGTTGACGTTTTCCCATCTAATATTTATGTTTTATTTCAATTACTTTTATTCAATAATTATAATAGTTGCCCTGCTATACAATCAGTGTGCATTAAATCAGCTGTATTGGGGTTTTTTTGTTTGTTTTTTTTGGAAAAGAATCATAGAAAAGTTAAGACTTTTTAACAGCCTAAACTTTGACAACTTCTAGTTTCTACTAACTTTTAAAAAATATGTTTATTTGCTGTTTTACCATTGCCGTTGTATTCCTTTTCCCCCTTAATATATAAAAGACGAATTATGCTGAAATAAAGGCAGCACATTTGACTGGGGTTGACAATCTCTCAAGAAATGGGAGTTTGTGGAGGCCTGTGCTTCCTCAGTCTGCTTTCTCAGTTCCTCATGCTCATGAGTCCATGACAAAGACTCACTCACTGCGATGCTTCAACGACAGACCCTCATAAGGAGAAGTGCTGCATCCACAAGCCCTCAGTGTCATGAGAACATAAAGAGAAACTAAAAAAAACGCTCACGGCTTGCACAGAAATCACTTCACAGTTTTTCTGCAATCAAATATTTTAGAGATGAGCAAAACCAGGAAATTAATATCATTTTCAATACTAAGATTTTTTTAAAATCACACACCAAATGTCATATTTTAAAAGAATAAACAAATAAAATTGATCTAAATAAAATATATAACCCTAACCCTATATACATATATATAAAAATAACAAATATTATTAGTAATTATATAAATAAATATAATGTATATAAATATTAAATAAAAAAATATGAATTGTATTAAAATAAATACATTAATAAGAAATACATACAAAAAATATGTGTGTATATATACACATTTAATATAAAAATTTTTATGTAAATTATATTTTAAATAAATAAATAAAATTAAATAAATAAACAATATAAAAATTCTATAAAAAGTAAGTGTAACCCCATAACCCTATATCAAAATACAAATAAAATTAATTATGATTGATTATATTTTAATGATATTATTTAATTATAAATAAATAAAATAAAAAATTTGGATATAAATTTTAGTATATGAATTTCATCTGCAAAGAATATATATATGCGTGTGTGTGTGTGTGTGTTTTGCAGATGAAATTCATAAAGTGCGTAAACATGACATATGAAAAACAAATAAACAAAAGCACACACACTGACCTGATCTCCGGTCAAACACTGCTCTCCTAAATCATGTATGCTGACAGTGCACATGATGCCTCCGATCACTGCATGCCCTCCTCTATCTGTTCACTGCATTTCCCTTTTTTCTGCATGAATGTGACATTCATTGTGCAAGAAACTGCTGACATTGAGAGTCTACCTCATCTAGTGAGTTTAAGTTCACTAAATTGTTTCAACTGGAAAATAAACATTGTAATTCCCCACACACCTGTTTTACTCGGATCAAATATCATTAGTGAAGAATGGGTTAGTTCCTCCTATTGAGATGACATTTGAGATTCTACTGTATACGAATTACCCTTTTAATTATCTTCTGAAATCACGTGTTGTTTTATGAGATAAGGTGTCAAATAATAAAGCAAGTGTCAGGACTACATGAGCTGTTGTTTTGATTGAATACATGTATGCACAAGTGTTTATGCTGTCCTCTGCTGGCAGAACGTTGTACTGACATTGTGTCAAAAGTGACTGCAGAAACCAAATAAACTAGTAATATAGGCTAATTAACTTCCATGAGCTTTACAGTCTTTTATTGCTGGATCACGATATCTAAAAATAATAAGCAAGAAAATAAATAAAAAGACAGTCAGATAGATCAAATGTATGTACATTAAATCAGTGCCATTATCATTGAGATCCTATTAAAGATGTTATTTATAGTTTGAATTCATTTTTATTATTAGAATTTCCATTTTAAGTTTTGTTATATTTTTGTATGTTTTAGAAATTTTGTTGTGTTTTTGTCATTTTTATGTGTCTGTACAGTTTTTTTTTTCAGTTTTAGTTATTTTAGTTAAACTAAATGAAAATGATAAACGTTTCCTTGGCAACTAACTGAAATAGTAGTGCTGTCAAACGATTAATCGCATCCAAAACAAGTGTTTGTTTACATTATTTATGTACGTGTACTGTGTATATTTATTAGTTTCCTCCACTCTTCCCTCACACACTTGGACAGCAACAATGGGAATTATGTAAGGCTGCTATTCATTGACTATAGCTCAGCTTTCAACACTATAGTCCCCATCAAGCTGGCTTCTAAACTCACAGACCTCGGCCTAACTCCTCACTCTGTGACTGGATTCAAGACTTCCTCACCGGCAGACCTCAAGTGGTGAAAGTTGGCCAGTTCACCTCAAACTCCATCACCCTGAACGTAGGAGCCCCACAGGGCTGTGTCCTGAGTCCCCTGCTCTACTCTCTCTACACGCATGACTGCGTGTCCTCTCACAGCTCCACATCTATTATCAAATTCGCTGATGATACTGTGGTTCTGGGCCTCATCTCCAACAACGATGAGACCGCATACTTGGATGAGGTAGAGAGACTCACATCATGGTGCCAGGACAACTGTCTCTCTCTGAATGTGAGCAAAACTAAAGAGCTGATCATGGACTTTAGGAAGAGACAGCAGCAGCCCTACTCTCCTCTTATGATCAGTGGGACCCCTGTGGAGAGGGTGAGTAGCTTCAAGTACCTCGGTGTAAACATCTCCGAGAACCTGACTTGGACTACACACATCCAAACACAGGTTAAGAAAGCCAGACAAAGACTGTACCATCTGCGACAGCTGAGGAAAGTCAGGGTCTCACCAGCAATCCTGAAAACTTTCTATTCAGGGACCATAGAAAGTGTATTGACTCAGTGCATCTCAGTGTGGTATGGAAACAGCTCCAATCAGGACTGCAAAGCACTACAGAGAGTTGTGAGCTTAGCTGAGCGCATCTCAGGGTCTGCTCTCCCCTCTCTGCAGGACATCTACCTCAAACGCTACAAAAATAGAGCTGTTAAAATCATCAAGGACTCAAATCACCCTGGTAACCGTCTATTCACTTTGCTTCCATCTGGTAAGCGCTTCCGTAGCCTGATGGCAAAAACTGAGAGACTTAGGAGGAGCTTCTTCCCCCAGGCCATCAGGCTCCTAAACTCTAACTCTGTGTCATAACATCACATGACTCCATGTAAATATCACCATATCAATAAGCTATTCATAATTTTGTCAACCTCATATTGCAGCTATTTAAATACCCTGTACAACTTTTTGCACATTCCTCTTATTATTATCTAAGTCAACAACATACTGACCTGCACATTTATATTTTTTATCTTTTATTTTATTTTTTTTCCTTAATACTTGTATTCTATATAACTGTACTGTCCTTGGAGCGGACCTGACCTACATTTCACTGCTGGTTATACTCTGTATAATTGTGTATGTGACAAATAAAAAAGATCTTGAATATATATATATATACACACACACATACAGTATATATTTTGAAAATATTTACATGTTTATATATTCATATTCTTATATTTTATATTATGTGTAAATATATTTAATATATAAACATATTTTTCTAAAATATATACATGCATGTGTGTGTATTTATATATACATAATAAATATACACAGTATACGCACATATTATGTAAACAAAAACTTTTATTTTGGATGCGATTAATCGTTTGACAGCACTAAAAATGTTTATTTTTATTATATTATATTGTTATATTCAATATGTACTTCAGGTAACAAAAACATGTTTTGTTTATAGTTTAAATTTGTTGTTAACAATAATATCCATCATTACATACATAAAATATAAGTTATAAACTTTTGTATTTATGTATACAATAATAGGCTACATATAAAAATAATACATATTTTCCTCATTTAACACAATTGATATTTAAAAAATAGCGAAATGTGTTAATAACAATTGTAGATAAATAGATTTGCAGATGCAAAATTAAAGAAAAAACAAAAACAGGAAACTGACATTTAATCACAATGATTTCTGAGTCGTCTTCATGGACAATGCAAACACTCACGATGTTTCCATGCTGGAGGAAATGGCAAACCACAGACCGTGTGAAAGACTGTAAAGATGTCTCACCAGGAACTGATCCCCGTCTGACCTTCTTCTCTCCATTCGGTGCAGATCTTCTCCTGAAGTCCTTCAGATCATACGCGCTCCTCCGCACCTTCTCAAACATCTCAGATCCTCAGGCGTCAGGCAAACAATCACTTTTATAACGTCCTCGTGTTGTGTTGTGTTGTGTTGTGTTTGCTGCACACTTCAACCAAGCTTCACCAGACAGAGTTCAACAATCACTACACAACTCCACCCTCCAAAATATATCTGTGGTATGAATGCGGCTCAAGACTGCGAGTATGCGCACTAAAGTATGAGTAAAATCACAATATAGATTAATTAAATTACTATTTAATATACTTACCATAATTAGCCCACTGAACACAACAAACAACTAAAAATATTTCATAGACGCACCGGGACACAAACGTCACATTTAATTACTTTTAGTTATAATACTTCACAATTAAAAAAAAAAAAAAGTCAAATTCAAGTCAATAAATTCAAGATGCTCTTAGGCTGAAAAATAAACGTTTTCAACGCTATTTGAGCATAAGAAGCAACATTTATGTCATCAGATGTCTTTAGTGATTTCAAATATGAAATTTAATGGTATGTTTAGTGAACAGCTGAGGAGAATTTGATGCTTCCCCATTCAAAAGATATAGGGCGTTTCAAAGATGGCAATAAAAGTGAAACAAAGTCCCCGGAATAACACTATTTGTAGCAAAATCCTGAAGCACAGATCTGATGGACACTTTCCTATCCCATGAGGCCACAGAGGAGGATTTATGAATGTGACACGACTGATGCAGGTAAGTCACCTTACAATGATAACATGATGAATGTAGTACAGTATGTTTGGATTCTCTTCACACTAGCCTATATAAAACATACTCTTAGAAGTACATACTCAGAGAGTATGGCATTGAAGTAACACAACTGAGGCAAGCAGGTCACATGACTATGGCAACATGTACATACTTTCTTAACAGTCGCTAATTACTTATTATAAACAAGTACCAACTCAGAGAGCAGGCCTACACTATAAAAAATAAAAAAAAGTTGTAAAAGTTTAAGGGAACCAGCTTAAGCTTAAAACAACAAGTTGAGAAAACTCACAAATCTGCTGAAGCTGGGTTGCCTTAAACTTTTCAGTTTTCTCAACTTTTTTTTACAGTGTATGCAATTTTAGACGCAATTTCATAATTACAGTACGATGATGAATTAAGAACTCATGAATTGGTTCACTGAAGCAAACCATCTGAAGTCGCAGAAATGAATCAGACTTCCCATCAATACTCACCTGAGCTTATGTCCCTGTGAATAGCTGTTCATTTAAGCATCAGATTAATCAATGAGTCACAATATGATTCCTCCCTAAAATTAAGAGGAGCTCTTACAACATATATTTGGGCTTGTTTGCTGTTTATTTAGGCTACATGAACATGATTTGTAATCAGCACCTTCTAGAGACTTTTCTAGAGTTTTATTAAATCAATTTATTTTTATATTCATTAAACAGGAAAATGTTACACCAATATCATTTAGTAATAGATAAATGCAGTAAAGCTGTATTGCTGTTTGCCAGGAAGACACTAATAAGCTACTTATTCACCATAAATATTGTTGTTGTTTTTTTGTTGTATGTTGTCTTTTATTTATTATTATTATTTAATTAGTTAAATACATGAGATTGAGACTACTGAGCCATACATAATGGTCAAAAATGCATCTAAATTATTTTAAATTGAATTAAAAACAATACACCACATGGTTAATACTTTAGATGGCTTCATAGTTGATAAAGTTGGAAGTTTGAGTGTCCAAATATGCATAATGGGACTGTCCAGACCTTTGGACAATCGGTCAGGAGATCCAGTGTGAGTGAAACAGCAGGTTAAGACATTTTAGTGATCCATCTGCAGCATTAGTCTTAGTTAACAGTCATACTGAAAACTGACAGTGCTGGAATGCTCTGGTTTCGTGTGTGTGTGTGTGTGTGTGTGTGTGTGTGTGTGTGTGTGTGTCTGTGTCTGTGTGTGTGTGTGTGTGTGTGTGTGTGTGCGCACCTGGTATTCATCACGTCCTGGGGACCAAATGTCCCCACAAGGTTAGTAATACCAGTAAATCTTAATCTTGTGGGGACATTTTTTGGTCCCCATGAGGAAACAAGCTTATAAATCATACAGCATAAAGTTTTTTGAAAATCTAAAAATGCAGCATGTTTCCTGTGAGGGCTAAGTTTAGGTGTAGGGTTGGTGTAGGGCAATAGCACATACAGATTGTACAGTATAAAGTCTGTGTGTGTGTGTGTGTGTGTGTGTGTGTGTGTGTGTGTGTGTGCTTGCAGCTCAAATGGCTGCTGAGTTGCAGAAGGCCATGGTTATACACACTTCAACAGCAGTGCAAATAGGCAGAGATGATTAAACAGTGATGATATCTCACGTACAAAATCACGCATGCAACATTCCCATCGGATGGACTGTGATAATCTGAAACAAATGTACAGAGAGGTAGTTTATGACATTGAATGAATATGTTTTCCAAGAGTAAGGCTTAAAATAGGATACATATGCTTACTCCATCTTGCAAAGTCCAGTGTTTAGTAATGTTGTTCCCTCAGTTTCAGGGGATTTTAAAGGCTTTGGTAAGTTTAGCCTGAATGTTCTAGTTTAAATACTAGTTAATACTAGTTAAAAACAACAGTTAATGCACTAACAGATATGAAATAAGGTGATATAAAATTCTACATAATATAAGGTGAAATCAAATAAAATGGTAATATTACATTAAAAAAAATAGAAATGTTTCCTTGGGAACTCACTTTTTAGCTAATAAACCAAATTCAAATTAAAGTAAATAATAATAATAATAATAACAAATGTACATTTAAAGCTAAATAGAAATATGAGCATTTTTAAATAAGTTTTATTTAGAACATGTTTAAAATGAAATATATTAAATATTTATTTTTACTTTATATTTAATTAGAGATAATAATGATTTTAAAATATTACAAAATTACATATTCTAAACTAAAATTTTATTAATTAAATATTAATGTAAAATTGTCTTAGATTAGTTCATATTTTTATGTAAATTTTATAGAGCAGTGTTTATTTTAAAATGTTTATCAAGATCAGTGTGTGTGTGTGTGTCTGTACATATACACACACACACGCGCACACACACACACATATATATATACAGTATATACACACACACACACACATATATATATATACAGTATATACACATACACACACACACAGACATGCATACATATACAGTCAAAATTATTCTCTATACTAAGTAAGTGGCAGCATGATGTTGTTTATAGATCTTAACTTGTTTTTAACCTTGAACATTCATGTTTGGTCTGTAAGGGTTTAATTTAACGTTGTAAGTTAACTTACTGTTAACTACTCTACCATTCCAGTGATTATTCCATCATAATAGTGCTAGTATCGTTATTAATAAGGTTTAATATATTTTTTAAAAACGTCTCCCTCCTCATTTCCCTTAATATTCAAGAGTCCCCATTCTGTAACATCCATCAGTGATTGTACATCATCACATTCAGCTGACAAAACTGTGAAACATGAACACTTTCAGGTTATGCCGAGTTCACACTGCATGATTTTCATCAGAATCAGCGGATCATCGTTGTTTTCACACTGCACGACTATCTGGGGTAGCGTTCAGTTGCTGCTGTGTTCACATTGCACGACAGATCGGCGACAGGAGGTTACACACTGCATGACTTTACAATAGGAAGAATCGCCGACAACTCTGTCTGGTCCGCAAACTACATTTCATAGTAGGGGGTGGTGGTGATGGCGCAGTGGATAAGACACATGCCTTTGGTGTGAGAGACCCGGGTTCGAATCCACTGTGAGACACCAATGTGTCCCTTAGCAAGACACTTAACCCCTAGTTGCTCCAGAGGCGTGCGACCTCTGACATATATAGCAATTGTAAGTCGCTTTGGATAAAAGCGTCAGCTAAATGAATAAATGTAAATGTCATAACCAAACGCACGCCAGAAGTGATAAGGAAATAACGCAAGATCACGCTGATATTGTGGTCTATAATAAATCCTCCCCGAACAAACAATAACAAAGATGACTTCGTAACATAGCCTCCTTCTGCTATGAAAATTGTATATACACAAATCTAAGTACTTGAAAGTGAAACAAACGTTTTGTGCATTTTATAATGAGCTTGTCTACAAAAGTCCTCAAAGTGATGAAAAAGAAAAATGCTATAAATTTTTTGTCCTTTATAGAAGAATATGATTTACAGGAATATCCCCATCTCCCTTTTATTTATTTTTTTGTATATATATATATATATTTATTTATATAAACAATAAAAATGTGTGACCTCCTGAATATATATGACACTTATATTTATGATTTATATATATACTGAAAATTGGGTTAGATCAGCTGAATAAATAATCTTTCCACTGATGTATGGTTTGTTATGATAGGACAATATTTGTCTGAGATACATCTATTTGAAAATCTGGAATCTGAGGGTGCAAAAAAATCTAAATATTGTGAAAATCACCTTTAAAGTTGTTCAAATTAATTCTTAGCAAAGCATATTACTAATCAAAAATGAAGTTTTCATATATTTACAGTAGGAAATTTACTAAATATCTTCATGGAACATGATCTTTACTTAATATCCTAATGATTTTTGGCATAAAAGAAAAATCAATAATTTTGACCCAAACAATGTATTGTTGGCTATTGCTACAAATATACCTGTGCTACTCATGACTGCTTTTGTGCTCCAGGGTCACATATATATATTTCTTCATGCACCTGTTCTGTATATTCTCATTTCTAATGTAAAAAATGTATTGATATTGCCATGTTGTTTGTACATGTCTAATTGCTTAATAATAATAAAGTAAAGTAAAGTAAAGTCGTGACGTATTGTCAAGTATGGTGACACATACTCGAAATTGGTGCTCTGCGTTTAACCCATCCAAGTGCACACACACAGCAGTGAGTAGTGAACAAATGCACACACACACACACACACATCGTGAACACACACCCGGAGCAGTGGGCAGCCATGCTGCAGCGCCCGGGGAGCAGTTGGGGGTTCGGTGTCTTGCTCAAGGGCACCTCAGTCGTGGTATTGAGGGTGGAGAGAGCGCTGGACATTCACTCCCCCCACCTACAATCCCTGCCGGCCCGAGACTCGAACCTGCAACCTTTGGATTACGAGTCCGACTCTCTAACCATTAGGCCACGACTTCCCCCTAATAATAATAATAAAGTCCTCCCCGAACTTCCCGCTGCCCTGCATCTTGCTCTCTCCTTGGCTGTAGGTCATCGCTGATGTATTTTTTAGTCAGAACTCATTTCACATCGTGTGAAAATCAGGGCTAAAATTGTGCAGTGTGAACTTGGCATTAGTGTGTAAAACAGTGTCATAGGCAAAAAGCTGCTGGACAAGGATACAACTGTACAAGAGATCACATGACCATGATGTCAGAGCATCATGTGATCAGCTAGGCATTCAGGGCCTGTGTTTTACTTTGGTTTGTGTCTCTCTGGCATCACCGTAGTGTGTCTTTATCTCACATGGGCCAGTGAACTCGGCTCACGGTGCGGTAAGGTCACGGGCGTGAGGCACTCCTGTGGTGTTTAAGCTCCAAGCAGTGCCTTAGATCTACGCTAGGGGAGGCAGGAATGCAGGGGAAAAGCTTCAGAGTCCAGAGACATGGGCAGTTAGGAGGGAAGAATAATCAGACTCCTTCTGATGTCGTTGAATCCAGGAGAATCGCCGTTACAGTCCATCTGCTGCCGGACCCAGATCATAACTGATGTAACCTACTGAAAAACAATAGTTGAGATAAAAATAAAGAAAATATATATGCACTATATTATAAAATAACATTCATAATGAATTTGATCAATAATTTAAAATTGACAAATTAGTTCTAAATTAGCACAATATGCGCAGTTCAAAAGATGTTTTAGAAAGAAGTCTCTTCTGGTCACCAAGGCTGCATGTATCTAATCAAAAATACAGTCAAAACAGTAAAATTGTGAAATATTTTTACAATTGCAATCTTCTATTTGAATATATTTTAAAATGTAATTTATTGTTATCAAAGTTAAATTTTCAGCATTATTACTCCAGTCTTCAGTCAATCATTCTAGTACAGTATGATCATTTGCTGCTCATGAAAATAGATTTTTTAAAATCTTTTGATCAATTTAATGCATCCTTGCTGAAGAAACATATTCATTTCTTTTCTTTTCTTTAAAAAATGAATAAAAAAAATACTGATTCCAAACTTTTGAACAGTAGTGTATAAAAAAATAGGTTATGCTTAACAAAAGCAAGTCCATATTTGGTTACCTGAAGGTTAACGGGGTCTGATGTGTTTAATTCTTGGTAGCACTGTGGCACTGAGGCAGGAGGAGGCTGCTGACTATCTAGAAGAGACTGACAGATTAGTTCTCACACAGCTAGAGGACAGAATAGAGCAGTGAGACGAGAGCAGCACAGACATTAAACATGGGCTGTGTCCTACGGTGCCCGGGAGGTTCACTTAGTTATGTTGTGGCCACAAGATATTAATTCATGGGAACGTCATAGTAACACGTGGGACGTTTTGTCGAGGGAACGTCATCCATTTCTCATGGCCACGAGTTGTAATGCGTAATCAAACCTACATGACCATAGCAACTCGGGATTATCAGAGATGGATTCATTAATATTTTATTTTGAATTAAGAAATTATTATAGAAATTATTACTGGCCATAGGCTACCAGACTGTAGGCAATGGCACGCCATGTACACAGCATTCGAATTAAGCTTATCACGAATAGGCTAAATGTTACATAAAGTACATAAAATAAAATAGACCTACAAGAAAATATTTTTATCAATCCCATAGTCTTGCTAGCTGTGTGTGTCCATAAACGTATCGTATTTTTCCGTAATATTTGTATATTATTATCATCATCATCATCATTATTATTAGCCTATTATTATATTTTTATATTAGTTTTTTCCCTTCATTTCGAGCTCTTTACATAATGTTCTGACCAGTTTTGTAAATAAGCCTACTGTAAATGCTCAACATAAAGCTTTGATTATGCTGACTGGAATTTATAGCCTATTGGAAATGCAGTTTATACAAATATTTCTTCTGCAAATGAATAATTATTAATATTATAGCCTGCTGCCTAGTGTTTCGTTGAGGAATGAATTATTCACGTAGTTTCATTTGTAAATGAAAACACAACACACTCATTTATCATCATGCACTGGCATAAATAGCCTACAATCATAAAGTATTGTTAGGCGTTTACAGCATGCAAAATAAATGGTAGCAGATATCATAATTATACAGAACGTTAATTAGGTAAAGCGATACACAAATTGAAATGGGAAATAATAAAATATTATATTTAAATTAAATAAATATAAAAATATAGCCCTAACAAGTTAATATAACCTAATAATAATAATAATAATAATATACGAATATTACATGAAATGTTTAATGTTAATAAAAATGTTTTATCCATCTTCCTGGGTTGCTATGGTCACGTAGGTTTGTTTACCATTAAACTCATGGCAACGAGAAAAATATGTCGTTCCCACGAATTAATATCCACAACAAAACTAAGTGAACTGAAGACGGCCCTCCAGGGCACCGTAGTGTCTCTATCTGTGTAGACTTTCACAGTATAGCAGAACTGAGGCATATCATTTTGCTTGGACACACAAACTCTTTCGTTGTTTGCATTTATATGTAAGAATTATCATCTAAATGCATTAGTGTCATTCTAAGCTCATAAATGGTACACGCATGCACACGTGTATTATTTTGTGTATTATACACAAAAATAATATAACATCCAACCACCTTTGCAATACTATTTTTTAACATACTATGATTCTATTTATTATTGAAAATAATATTCATGAGTTGACTGCTCAAATGTATGGAGTTAGTTAATTTTTTTAGTTTCCAAGGCGGCATTTATTTTATTAAAAATACAGTACAAACACACAGCTTTTACTTACCTCACTATTGTGACATTACAGCTTTAGCATCAATGTCAAACCGGTTTCTGAGATAGCTGGTTTATTGCTGATCCAAAATGGTCTACTAGCCCAGTCAGGTCCCAATGAGCTGGTATTCTTCCTTGTCAACCATTTAAACCAGTTTGGAACAGCTAGAAACGAGCTACCTTGTTCCAAAACACAACTTAAACAGGTGCATTTCCCAGTAGACTCTTTTAAAACATTAAGATTTAATGTTGCTTGATGCTTTGACTATTGATAAAAACAGTAAGGACGCAGACTCAATCAATGCATTTATACCTGTTATTTACAGTATATATGAAGAATATACAACATTACACTCCAGTTCACAACAGACATATACAGTGTTTTGCTGTAGGCTGTGTACACATGCATATGACAGCAGACGGGGACATGAATAACAGTCTGCCCTCAAAAAGTGTTTTGCATTTGCACAAAGTGGCTGTTTACAGTAAGACACAGTAGAAAACACATTCATATACGACTCCAGCTAGTGCAGACGTTGCAGCGAGACATGAATGAGAGAAAATCAAAGAGAAAGTGATGCGGGAAGCAAGAAGCATTTGACAGGTTCCCTCAAATTGGACATCTGTCTGAATGAGATGGCAACACACTGGGATGTCATGATCATGTGATCATGTGCAAACGTGTTTGCTTGTGTGCTTCAGGCCTCAGGTGCACGGGTGCGACAGAGAGGAGGTCTCACATGGTTTCTGTCCTGATTGGAAAACAACACCCCTAAAACTGCTTCATCTGATCACAGATAATTACATAAAGCCCTCTGTATGAACCAAAACAAATGATCAGTTTCACCCGTTTATCAGTCCCAGATTTGACTTGAGTGCAGAAAACCAGCAGAAAACAGCAAGAGAAAAGAACCTCTTTAATACTTTTTGAAAATCGCCACCTACTTATAGTTGTAATATTAGATCTAAAAGTCATAAACAGAGCGCTAAACTAAAATTTACACTTCAATTTCATGCAATACTGAGGCCTGTGTGAGTAATAATGAATTAAACACTGAATTGGGATCAGAATTCAGTCGTTCTATAATAGCGGTGACATTTCCATTACATTTTTTCTTTCTTTTTTTTTTGTAAACTCATGATTTACTGAAACTCAAGAAACAAATCCAATAGTAAAATAGCTAACTGATAAAATATGAAATAAATTGTAATTATACTGTAAATAATTAGAATGTATTTCATATATTTTAACTATATATATATATAATGCTAGCATAAAAAGTAATAAAATGTATATTATAAATATATTTTTATTTATTATATATAATGATGTATATTTTATACTAGAATTAAATATTATTTAAAAAGATTATGTTTTATATAGGAAAAATCACAGCAATTGCAGAAGGACCCATTTATTTAAAAATAAATATTCTAAAATGTATTTAGCAAAAACCAGCAGTTTAAAAAAAGCATGCAGGGAAATCATGGCAGGCTCGGGTTGAGGGTTTGATACCTGTCAAATGCTTCAAGTGCTGTGTGATGTGGTGTAGGTTGGTGTGGGTCTGATATGGCTCTAGAAGGCCAGTGTGCAGCCCGTCAGTGTCACACAAGACGTTTAATGGGAGTACATAGGCACCTCTCATGAAATACAGCAATTTTTGGATAGAAAAGACGCTTAAAACAGATGTTAGGGCCCATGCACGTCCTTTTCTAAGTGACACTTTCTGCGCTATTTGGCAGCTTGTTATTTGGCTGTGAGTTTTGGAGTACGGTGTTTTGCCAAAATGTGAATGTGTAAGGGGAAAAACAACAACAAAAACAAACAAGAAGAACACTGACTAGACAGGACATGAACACTGCATCTGTTATATTGTAAATCACTGCTGCAGATAATATGTGCTTTTAAAAAAAATGTTGCAGTGCTATTGGCCACCTTTAGACGGCTGACAATGAATGATATTCCCTGAGAATTTAGTCAACTAGACAATTGCATCACTTCATCATTAACATACATTCAATGCAGCATCACTATCGCGTGCCTGTGACCACTCACAACATTAAAGAGTTCACATCTGACCCAGTCTGATCTTAACTGCAAATAAAAACGGTGTCTATACACATGATTCAACAATTTTTGCACACTCACCCTTACATGGGATGTGCAACTTATGCTGTTTATCCACTGGATGGCACTGTGACTATGGCTATGTTTGGAATAGCATACTGCAGTATGCATGCAGTACACAGTATGTAACACAAAAAACGTTGATGTCCTACTGCATTTTCCAACTTTATTTACTTATTTCATAAGATTTTAAAAGGAGAAGTTCAACCAAAAATGAAAATTGGGTATAATATTATGGATTATGGACTTGTATTTTGGCCATACGTGACAGTTTACACTTTAAAATGCCTTAATGAAAGACTTTAACTGGTGGACTGGAGTGGTGTGGATTATTGTGATGTTTTTATCAGCTGTTTGGACTCTCATTCTGACGGCACCCATTCACTGCAGAGGATCCATTGGTGAGCAAGAGATGGAATGATACATTTCTCCAAATCTGATGAAGAAACAAACTCATCAACATCTTGGATGGCCTGAATGTAAATTGAGTAAACTGTCAGAAATGTCAGTATATTATTTGAAAAAAGTATGCAATGTGAATTATACTGCCCTAGTATTGTATTCCAAACATAGCCAACATTCTCAGAGACTGATACTGCACTTGGCATTTCATATAAAATTTTGTTGTTACAAATCAACCACTTAATTGACTCAGTGTTCAGATCATGTGACAATCACCCATTCACCTTCATTCACACACACCAACAACCCACAAACAAATCCGATTCTGCTAACATTACATCCTGTTGAATCTATCTTAAAGTCCCTCATTTGTGTAATTGAACAGTCCACGTGCGCTCAGATCGGGACAGAGAACACAGTGTCCTGAGAACTGATCAACAGTCTCTTTTGAAGAAGGCCGGGCCACTTGTGCTCCATTAAATCCCTGAGTTAAAAAAACGAAAATATTCCCCAAAACATTCAAACACAGAAACCAGTGTGTGTCCTCTCTGCAGCACCCATCAGTAGCGGGGATGCTGGGAGCCATAGTATCTGGGATACAAAGGGGTGTAGCTGGGCGAAGGGGGTGTGTAGCGGGACGTAGACCGCTGGAAGTGGCTGGGAAGGGGGCGGGATTGGGACGAGCTCCACATGGAGCGGCGACTGGCCAATAGGGGCGAGCGGTAGGGTGAGGAAGGGGCGGAGCCTGGGGAATAGTATGACTCACTTACATAGCGACGGGCCAGGATGGAGGTATGAGTAGGCAGGTTGGTGTAAGTGTGCGGTTCGACGACGTACGCCCGGACGCCCGTCGTCCAATGGTTCTGCGTGGTTGGGGGCGTCCAGGAGGACGAGGAAGATGATGCGGGAGACGAAGGGGCCTCCAAGGAGGGTGGGCTGTTGGGGGCGGACGGCTGGGTGGGTGTAAAGGTGGGTGTGGTGGGCGAGGTGATGGCGGCTGCTGCCGTAAGGACCTCGGTAACTGTCAAAGGTGTGTCGGGAAGGGGCGGTACTGGCGTTCCACTTACTTTAGGTGTGCTGGTCCTCAGCCGGGACGTTTTTCCCACGCGGGTCCGGTGCGTTTGCTCTTGGTCAAACTCCAGGTCTTCCAGTTTCTGCGTGAGGGCGAGTTTTTGTTGGATGGCCATGCGGAGGAGAGAGTTCAGCGTCTTTTTCTCGTCCTCCGCCGCTGCGAGTTGTCTCTGCATCTCGTCCAGCTGACACACGTACTCATCACACCTGATCAGAGAGAAAGGAGAATTTGGCCTGGGCTGCACAATTATTCGAAACTAAACTGATTATTTAAATAAATAATTATAATCTGGTGTTTTCAGTGTCTCAGTTGACAGTAAATGTTGCATATAATGTGCATTTGGGAATATGTGACAACCATCTTTCCAAAGTTGTAATTAGAAGCGCTTATAAACTGCCTGCATGTTGACAACAAAAGAAAAGCTTTAAAGGGTTGATAGTTCAACATAAATAATATATATATTTTTTATTAAATATTGTTTTTTTTTTACAGTGAAATATTATTTCTTAATTGTTTCATTTAGTAACAATATTAATAATTTATATATTTCTTAGGTTTAATATTTTTTATTTAGTAGTAGTGAAAATTTTTTGATATATTATTAATTAGTCATATTGATAAATAACCAAAAAAAAATTAAATAATGAAAAAAACGCGGTTTTCAGTCAAAAGCTTTAAAAGCTGGATGATGTTGTAACATTTGAACAGTTGTATCGTTAAAAAAAACAGTTGTACTGAGATTTTTATTTTATTTTACAGTGAAATATTACAATATGAATATTTCTTGATTTGTTTCTTTTTTTATATATAGCAGTAGTAATAATAATAATAATTACTACCCCCCCCCCCCCCCCCGCCCCCCAAGAAAATCTAAAAATAGCAATTACATTTTTCTGCATCAGACATCCCTAATTAGTAAACATCCACTCTGGTGTGCTGTGAGAGCTCTGGTTGGCTCATTATTTAGTCATCTGATTTTGCCCTCAACAGCAAAAATAACCCAAATCACAGATGGAAAAAATGCTCATCTTGTTAGATATTGCTTCGGCTACAGTTTCTAAGCTCGTATATGATGCTGTCAGCATCCTGCACCAGTGGATGTTGTAAAGCAATGTTGGAGAAGTAACTAACTTAAACAGAATCTTAGCAGTCCGACAGCTGGAAAATACTATAGCTTTTCCAGTAACAAGCTACTTTTCCCAACGAGTACTTGTGTAGTGCAACAAAATGCTATTTTTATCACTTTGAATTGTACACTCTCTCCTAAAATGTGCTTCTATATAAATAATGATTTATTCTGGAATATTGGTTTATTTGTATGGTTCACTGAAATGATCTGCAAACAAATGAAATTTGAGTATCCGTTCACACCAAGAACGATAACGATAAAGATATAGTTCTAAAAATTGCTCTCAATATTAAAGAATAGCAGTCCACACCACAGCTATACCGATAAAGGCACAGGGAAACCATATTGTTGGAATCACTTTCAGAACGATTTTTTTTTCCAGCTGATGAACGATAAAAACTTGGACACCCAATCAGAATCAATCCTAATATAACGAGCTTGAGAATTTAAAGCGGCGATATAAACAGACGATATTGTTCGCTGTAGTGGACGCTTATATAGTTATCTTGGTAACACTTTATTTTACAGTACGTGTACTTCCCTGGTAGATACATGGTAAATATATTGTACCTACAGGCAAATGAGTGGTTTATTTTACAGCCCTATTTCCATATACTTATTATGTAAGTACTGGTGTATGTACCTATTAGTTGATGTACAGAACAAGTTATGCAGTACTCAAGTTGGGGGTATAAAGATGCACCGAGGTACTTATTGAGTAATTGATGGTAGATGTACATAGTAAGTATATGAAAATAGGACTGTAAAATAAAGTGCACCATTTTACATAAACATTACACAGGAATTACCCATTCTTCAAACTTTGTAAGCACTGTTGTGGAGAGCCATTTAACATTAACACACACTTGTTTGTAAGTACTACATATTTACCACATGTATACCAAGTACAGTATGTGTCTTGTTTGTTACCACATAATAGCACATTTTTCCGTAGGTGCTACATATTTACCATGTACATACCATTAGTATGTACAGTAATGTGTCTTATTAGTTACCATATATGGATACTGTAAGGACCTGCCTGTTTGTACAAGTGGGTACTTGTCCGTAAGTACTACATATTTACCATGTATATACATTAGTAAGTACAGTAAAGTATCTAATTAGTTACCATGTACAGGCACTACCTGTAAGTGACCGTTCTTACCCACACTTGTCTGTATGTACAAATTAATTACCATGCATGTACGACTGTTAAGTACAGCCGTGTTTCTTATTTGTTACCATGTACATGCACTTCAGGTAAGTACCTTGTGTTACCGCTCATTTCCCTGTAGGTACAATATATTTACCATGTATGTACCAGGGTAGTACACGTACTGTAAAATGAAGTGCTACCGTTATCTTTATAGTTATCGTTCTAGGTGTGAACGGGGCTTTACGTTGCGTATTTCTCACCGTGTGGCGAACATGGCTCTGAGGGAAGAGAAGGTAGCCGCGTCCTCTTTCAATGCTTTTAGCTCGTTCCTCAGTTTCATCATGGTCTCCGTCACCATTGTCTTCTCATTCTCGTATTTACTCTTCAGGTTGGCCAGAGCCACCTCAGCCGTCTGTGAGCATTACAACCAACATTGTGTCAAATACTAATACAAAAACTAGTTCTGCCAACAATAAGTTAATTAAGCACTGCTGATATAATACAGACCACATAAGAAAGCACTGATTCATTATGACCACTGAAGGTGTTTTCTGAAAAGAATGCAGTTTGATTTAACTAAATCAAAAACCATGGTTAAGATGGTTACACGTGGATTATAATAGCAGCCCTGCTCAATATCATGTTCGTTTTGATATATGGGAAATATTTACCAAGTAAAGTGCTCTGGTTTAAAGGCCTACTTTCAGAATACCTTACTGAATTCATAATCTAATTTCATTCAGTGAACTGTTCATTCAACTGAATGCTTAGCAGTAACTAAGAACTCCTCTTGTGTGTGTTTGCACATGATAATGGATGTAGTAATTACTTTGCAGCCCATAGAGCACAACACTTTCTCTCTGGTGTGGGATCTATAAATCGTAATGTCCATTAATCATCTCTGGCCTGGAAGGGTCATACAACATGCTTTATATCACATGGTAGCCTACAAAGAGAAAGAATATAATGGCCCCTTTTCATCCGCATTTCATTTTACTGGCTATAGATCAAACGCCTCTGTTGGGGTGCACTGCTCCGCCTGAAATGCCATGTTTACAAGGTACTGGAGCTTTTAAAAAGAACTAAATGCTAGATTTGCCAATGTTTGCCAGATTAGCGACATCAGATCTTTGACTTTTAAGGCACTTGTGTTCACAATGTAAGTGGACTTAAAAGGGAACATTGCATGAATGAATCAAACCACAAATATTGAGGTGGTTGAGTCTGGTTCATTTGTGGGTCCTTTTAGGGTGGACTGAGATCATTTGGGGTGTTCACATGAGTTGCTATCTTTCGCCTACCGTTGTCTTGCATAAAAAAAACTATCTATATACTATCGGTATATAGTCTAATCCACTTTCCTATTTATTCTAGCCAAGAAATGTCCACAGTCAAGAATAGACCATCTGATCAGATTGTTAAATGACTAACCCTAATTTGTTTTAAGGGTGTTTTATACCCCTTTTTACATCTCTGCATGTTTTGAGCCGACAAAAAGGGGAATAAAAACACCCTTAAAAACAAATTATGGTTAGATTAGACTATATACTGAAGGTATAAAAGAAAAACATTGTATGCAAGACTACTGTAGGCAAAAGATAGCAACTCATGCGAAAACGTAACGCAGAAGCCACAGAGCAACATTAATGAGACATCAGAATAAGTTGTAAAGTGGACCAGACTTAATGCCAATAGTTTAAAATCTTGGTTTGCAAGACTACTGTATGCAAAATATACCAACTCATATGGAAAGGTAACCGTTTTACCAAGCTACAAATCAATGTTAATGAGATGTCAGAATAAATTGGCTGGAATTAGCTGCAAAGTGGACTAAACCTTATGCTGTGGACTAATCTTAAAACACAATACTATTGTAGGCGAAAGATAGCAATTTGAGTGGAAACACAATAGTTTTACCAAGAAATGAGATGTAACAATAAATTTAAAAGTGGACCAAGCTTAATGCCAATGGTTAATAATTTTGGTACTCAAGACTACTGTAGGCGAAAGATAGCAAGCCATGTGGAAACGTTACAGTTTTACCAAGAAATGTAAAATCTACAGAGCAATGTTAATGAAAAATCTTGATACGCAAGACTACTGTAAGCAAAGCATAGTGATAAACTTTTTACCAATCTACGAATCTATAAATCAATGTTTGACCATAAATTGACTGGAATTAGCTGCAAAGTGGACTAAATTTTATGCCGATAGTATAAAATCTTGGTACGCAAGACTACTGTAGGCGAAAGATAGCAACTATATGCAAACTTAACAGTTTTAAAAAGAAAACATAGAATATATAGAGCTATAGAGCAATGTTAATGAGATGGCAGAATAAGTTGCAAAGTGGACCAGACATGATGACGATAGTTAAAAATATTGGTACTCAAGACTATTGCAGGTGAGAGATGGCGACCTGTATGGAAATGCAACAGTTTTACCAAGAAACATAGAAGCTACAGAGCAACATTAATGAGTGGTCTGAATAAGTTGGCTTGAATAAGTTGCAAATTGGACTAGACTTTATGTAGATAGTTAGAAATCTTGGTATGCAAGACTACTGTAGGTGAGAGATAGCGACTTACATGGAAACATAACAGTTTTACCAAGAAACAGAAGTTACAGAGCAATGTTAATGAGTGGTCTGAATAAGTTGGCTTGAATAAGTTGCAAATTGGACTAGACTTTATGTAGATAGTTAGAAATCTTGGTATGCAAGACTACTGTAGGTGAGAGATAGCGACTTACATGGAAACATAACAGTTTTACCAAGAAACAGAAGTTACAGAGCAATGTTAATGAGTGGTCTGAAAAAGTTGCCGAGAGGACTAGACTTTATGTCAATAGTTACAAATCTTGGTAAGCAAGACAATTGTAGGGGAAAGATGGCAACTCGTGTGAAAATGTAAGTTTTACCAAGAAATGAGATGTAAGAGTAAGTGGCAAAGTGGACCAAGACTTAAAGGATTAGTTCACTTTCAAATTAAAATTTCCTGATAATTTACTCACCCCCGTGTCATCCGAGATGTTTATGTATTTCTTTCTTCAGTCGAAAAGAAATTAAGGTTTTTGATGAAAACATTCCAGGAATTTTCTCCATATAGTGAACTTCAATGGATCTCCAAACGGTTGAAGGTCAAAATTACAGTTTCAGTGCAGCTTCAAAGGGCTATAGACGATACCAGACGATGAAAAAGGGTCATATCTAGCGAAATGATCGGTCATTTAAAAAAATTTAATAAAAATGTATATGCTTTATAAACACAAATGCTCGCCTTGCTCATGACATCACTTAATACGTAATTACGTTGAAAAGGTCAGCTTGAGAGGTTTGTCGTACCATGTAGAATCGACGCGCTACATGTAAATGATATCCTTTGTTGTATTTTCCTGAGTTTTCAGCGAATCAGTTCGAGCGAACGCAGACAACCTGATTAATATTCATGAACCCAGCAGCTCAATAATCCTTAGTGCGTTATATATTATTCTTACTAGTAGTAGAATTCATAGTAGTTTTATCTTATCGGTATTATTTGTAGTTTCTATCATCATTTAATGCTAAATTATCATAATATAATGTTTGACTGACTGATGCTAAGTGAGATATTTAAAGAAAAACTGTGGCATTTTCAAAACATAAGCTTTATATATATTAGTATATCAGATAATTAATATTAGTCTGGTGAGTAAACTAAAATAAATTACAAGCCAATGGAGATTCTATTGCCAAGGTGTCTATAGAGGGTTGATAATACAATAATCAATTGAATTTGATAGGTGCCTCTCACATTGTGCCACAGAAACATTAAAATATTGTAGATTAGTGTACAATGTTTTATAATAATAATTTATTCTATTTAGTGACCATTTCATTCATTTAACATATTTAATATTGGGGGCATCCAAGTTATTTGACATAATTGAACATTTAAAAAAAAAAAGTAACAATAGTTACTTTCCCTGGTAATTAGTTTCTTTTATAATGATGTAACTCAGTTACTGTTTGTGAGAAGTAACTAGTAATATAACTAATTACTTTTTTAAAGTAACGTGCCCAACACTGCATACTATACAATGATTTATTACTTGTCTTTGTTGAATAATACAGAACATAAAAATCTTTAAAAAATAATCGCATATTAAATCGCAATCGCAAAATAAAAAAAATCGGTAAAATAAAATTGCAATTAGATCATTTTCCAAAATCATTCAGTCCTACTTCTGCCTACGTCAAGCGTGACCTTTTCAACGTAATTACGTGAAGCACGCATCGCAGAACAGAGCAAGGCGAGCATTTTTGTTTATAAAGCATATACATTTTCTTTTTTTTTAAACTGACCAATCGTTTCGCTAGATAAGACCCTTATTCATCATCTGGTATCCTTTCTACCCCTTTGAAGCTGCACTGAAACTGTAATTTTGGCCTTCAACCGTTTGGAGATCCATTGAAGTTCACTATATGGAGAAAATTCCTGGAATGTTTTCATCAAAAACCTTAATTTCTTTTCGACTGAAGAAAGAAATACATAAACATCTTGGGTGACACGGGGGTGAGTAAATTATCAGGAAATTTTAATTTGAACGTGAACTAATACTTTAATGCCAATGGTTAATAATCTTGGTACTCAAGACTACTATAGGCACAAAATGTGGAAAAGTAACAGTTCTACCAAGAAATGCAGAAGCTACAGAGTAACATTAATGGGAAGTCAGAGAGTCTTAGTCATTGTAAGGACTCCCGTGGTTCAATACTCTCAGGCCTCATGGCAATCAATAGGCTGCTGGGTAATAAATAGAGCTGATTAGTCTACCTGCTTGTTGGCTTTGAGCACAAGGCGCAAGGTTGCGATCTGCTCCCCCTTTGTGCTCAGGAGGGACTTGAGCTTGAGAATCTCCTCCATGCAGGCCTCCTTGTCCTTGTCCATCAGTGGGGCGAGTTCGCTAGCAGCCGCTCTCTGGTGGAACAGCTGGAGCGAGCGGTCCACTGCCTTCTGCAAGTGCTTGATCTGGTCGCGGATGATGTCGTTGAGGTGGTAGATGTTGTTGGTTTCGCGGCGGAGGTCAGACCCCGTGGCCGACTCGGGTGCTGGGGATGATGATGAAGATGAGGAAGAGGCACTAACGACGGGTGAACCCAGTGGCGTACGGACTGGGCTCTGCTCAGCAGTGAGAGGTTCTTTGGATGGTGAGTCCGACGGGCTACGAGACTCAGCAGACGTTGCGGCGTTAATCGCCACCAAACGACGTGCGAGACGTGGGGTCAACAGCACACGTTGATCGTCCTGCCCCTTGTGGCCAGGGGTTGAAATGCGTGTTAGCATTCGGCCCTGCCGGTAGTAGTCAAGCGTAACGCGGTTGGGTGTCTCATTGTTGCACAGGCAGACGTGGTGGTAAAGTTGCGCTAACTCCTCGCTAAATGTCGCCAGCTCTTCTTGGGCAGTTCCCAGGATTCCCTGCGTCTCCAAGGTCGTGTTATTGGCTACCCGCAGCTCGCGTTCCAGATTCACCGCCTTCTCCCGGCTTTCCCTGCAGCTGCGCTCCAGCTGCACCACTTGTGTCTTCAATGCTTGCAGCTGCGCCTTGCCCTGCTCCTCCACCCGTGCTCTTGCCTCCACACACTCATTATATCTATCCTTCACCTCCTTAAGCTCTGCCTTCAGTCCAACCACCTCCGTCACAGCCACCCTGTATTTACATTGCAGCAATTCCAGACTTGGCCCTTCCTGGCCGCTAGGGACGCATGTCGTCTCCTCTTCTTCGTCCTCCTCTTCCCCCTTGGTTTCCTTGCTGCTGCGCTGGTGGCGGAGTTTTCGGAAACGCTCGCCCAAGCGACTGGCCTTCTCGTGCTGCTCCGTCAGCGCCCCCTGTGTGTGACGGAGCAAAGCTTGTGATTCCTGCAAGCTGTTGAGCAAAGACGCTTTGTCACGTTCCACCTGCGGCAAATAAACAAGTCAACTAATGACTTTATATGGTGTATACTGGTTAGTCCTGATGCTGGTCTAGATGATGAACCATCATAGCCATGAAAACTATCAGTGAAATCTAGCTGGTGAGGCAGGTCAACCAACTAGGTCTTATTTAACTAATAGATATCCCCATAATTTCCTCAGTTGATTAATCACAGTACATTAAGACAACTGTTTTGTATTACATGTTTTCTAAAATGTTGTGTAAATATGCAAATTAAGCATTATACAATTAAGTATGCACTGATTTGCATACCTTTCAGAATAGAAATCTGACCATTGGATGAAGCCAGGTTCAAAATTCTTGTTCCATTTTGTTGACATATTAAAGTCAATGGTTTTTACATAGGACTTCTCTTTTCTCACAGACAATGGCTTTTAAAGATATATATTGTAATTGAGAAATCTACAGATCCAAATAGATAAAGTGCAATAAAACAAACACTTAAATGTGTATTTTGGATGTTTTCTAGCACTAGTCTGAAAAAGAAGACAAAATAGCCGAATGGTTTTGCCTGTAGTGTCCTGACTTAATCTAATGCATGTAAAGGAGCATCTTGTTACTCAGGAGACGTAATGGAGATTTAATTAATGCTTAATTTAATCAACTCTGTCTCATATGTTTCTTCTAAATGAATTTACAAGTAGGTTAGACATGGTAGGTGCATTTTGCACAATTAATGCATGATCAATGTTAACACACAGATATAATACATAGATTCATATGTATATGACTCAAATGAACTTGCACTGTAGGAACAGTGACCTATTTTGACAGGAAGGATATAAATAAGCCAGTAGCATGGCGCATTAGTGTGTATGGTGGTCTCATATTTCATCCCACGACACTGCAACATTGTAAAC
The DNA here is from genome assembly GCF_936440315.1 of Barbus barbus. Taxonomy (NCBI): domain Eukaryota; kingdom Metazoa; phylum Chordata; class Actinopteri; order Cypriniformes; family Cyprinidae; genus Barbus; species Barbus barbus. The sequence continues at coordinate 25,908,383 of NC_136717.1, read as the reverse complement.
AGAACAACGCCTAAACCAATGCAGCAGTCGTTTGTCACTATTTAGGATCTTGAGCATGAAAGATGAGTTTAAAAAGCTTCAAAATAGGTAAATTAAGGGAAAAAAACAACCAAAGGATATATGAAAGAAATATTAAAGAGGTAAATTTATTATAACTCTGGGCTGGCAACATAAAGCTTTGCTGTATAAAATTGAATGCGCGCTGATAGAAATGTTTATATAGGTTGATGCTGTTTATATATTCATTATATGGGTGTGGCTAACATAGGCCCCACCCCTTCATACTGACCTGCTGAAGCTGTTGTCTTAGTTTCAGGATTTCAGGGCCATTGAGCTCACTAAAGAGGTCAGGGGTCAGAATTTCAGTCTTCCTCAAACTCAACGGCCTGAAGTCTCCATTCAGTCGGCTTAAAACTGATCCCGCCGCACCTTGAAGCAGATGCCCGTTGCACTTGCCACCATCCTCGCTGCTGGGCGATGTGGCGGCTGTCGGGGTGGCACTACCACTAGGTGGCGCTGAGCTCAGGGCAATCAGATGGGCACAGCCTGAGCTGAAACCCCCGTCGCACACGGTTAGATGATGTACTAATTCCTTGCGCAAAGCGTTCTTATGTTCTCGCTCGTTTTTCAAAGAATCCAAAGCCTCCTCCAGTTGGGTCTCAGAGATGTCCTTCAGGCGCAGTGCATCTTCTAATTGGCTGTTAAGCAGGGCTGTTTCCTCCTCCAGAACTTTGATTTCATGCTTCAAGCCCTCATACTCCACCTGATAGGGCAGAGAATAGCCATTTGTTTTGATTCTGTAAATATCCGAGACTGTTTCTATGTAACCTGCCACAAACAAATATAAAGGTTTTACGCCTAGTTTTGAGAATTTTTTTTTAACATTTAAAGAAATATAATTTAGTATATGTATGCCATCTGTGACTTAATGGTCAGAAGTTTTTTTAAATATAAATAAAATAAAAACAAATAAAAATCTAAATACTTATAAGGTTTATAAATATGTATAAAAATAAATTAAATTTTATAGTAATTAATTGGTCACAATATATTTGAATATCAACTTAAATATAAGTATAATTTAAAATATATAAAGACTTACAATTATAAGTTCATAAATTTATATAAAAATAACATGTATAGTAATCAATTGATCAGAAGCTATTTAAATATGAATAAAAAAATAAGTATAATATAATGTAACAAAAAATATATAAATAATTTCATAAATGTATATAATAACTTTACATATCAATTTAAATATATGTATAATATAATATAAAAATATGTAAGTACTTATAAGTAAAAAACACTATATTAATACTAATATAAAAAATGCTTTTACTAAAGTAAAAAATACTAATACTTATATTTATAAGTTAATAAATTTATACAAAAAGGAATATAATATAAAGTAATCAATTCACATGTAATGTTTATAATTTTAATATTAATACTTATAATAGAATTACAGATGGATGGGGAAAATTAAGTCAAAAATAGTAACACTTTGTCTGTCTTCTGAATGCATGTTGCATATTATGGAAGCGATCTAGTTTTGTTTCAGCTAGTTTTCTGTTGTTGTTTTGAAAAATGTATTTGGCGACAACATTATCAAGTTGTTTTTTTTTTCCAGAAAGACCAGTGCAAAGACATTTTTCTGGTCTAGAACCTTTTTTTTAGTGGAAATGTGTGTAATCGCTCAGCAGAACTTCTAGATCACTCACCAGAACTGTGTCGGTGTAAAGGAGGTAACTGAGTGTGTTTACCTGGTTCTGCTTGAGCATGGACACCAGTTTCTGCAGCGAGATGTTCTCCTCCTCCAGTTCGGTGTAGTCTTGCAGTAATCGGGCCTCTCTAAACTTATACTCCCTGATCTCCTCTCTCATCCGGCTTCTCTGCAACTCCAACATCTCATTACTCTGAGAGACACAGAGGGAGAAACAAAGAAAGATTTAAACACCAGACCTGTCAAAACCGTGAATACAGGGATACATTTGCGATGTCAAACCAATAATGGATTTATGCTGTTTCTTAGAAGAGAGGTTTTGACCTCTCTCAGCTCCTGTAGGATGGTGCAGAGTCTCTCGTTCTCTTCCTGCGTGCAGGACGCCTGTGATCTGCTGCTCTTCAGCTCGGCCTGCTGCTCAAGTAGGCGGCCCATGTAGTACGCTTCTTTAGTGGCCGACTCCTGCAGCAGCGCCTCCTCGTTGGTCTCCCCGTCTTCAGCCACCTTCTTTTGGGTGGTGTAGGCCTGGCTGAAGGCCTGAGGAAGAGGGAAAAAAATGCTTAATTAAGGAATACATTCATGTATGAAATGCATGCAAGAAACACTTTTGGATGCTTCACAATTTGTACCTGAAACACAGTAAATAGTGTGCAGTATTAGGATTAGTCCATCCCAAATAACAGTGTATTTAATATAGCATGCATTTAAAAAGTATGCATCTGTGCATGTTATTTTGGGCTAACATTTCTCAGAAATCCTTGCATTTGAAGAGTTTTTCAGTTGTATGATAATGGGGAGGAATATAATGCTTATAGTTTTTAATCTAGAAGTTAAATATTCATTCATTTTAAGGCAATGAATTTAGCTAGATGCCAACACTTTTCAAGTGAACACAAACCGTATCTCACAAAGCAATCTGTGATTTAGGTTTGTGCTTACAGTAATTCAAAAGTGCCCAAAAATACTATTTAAGGTGGATTTTTGAAGTACACATCCGAGTATGCTTATAATTCCTCGTGGTAAGCAAGACCATTGTAGTTTTATGAAATAGTATTGTGTACTATCACAATCCAAAGTAGTTCAGTTATAGTTATTCCCAGTTAATAATTTTATTGCTTCAGTTATAGCTGAAATAAGCAACATTTCTAATTTTAAAGTTTTGTTTTTGTATATTTTATTTTATTTCTGCTTTTATTCCAATCAACAAAATTTTTGTAGTTTTATTTAATGATAATAACCATGGATTTAATATCTGAAAAACAGTCATTTAATACAAAGATCCTAAAACAGCGAGGGTGTAAACTACAGGAGACACCGATTCGGTGACCTCACAATGCAAGGTGAAGTTCAGGCAATATTGTCCATAATCTGGAAGACATGAGGGGAATAGATGAAAACTGTGATCTCGCATAAGACACTGAGAAAATCAATGCAGCGCTCAGCCAAGAGAAGCAGAAGCTCATAGTGTGAAAAATCAATTAGGAGGTGTAGAGGAGCTCAATGCTCCAGGTACTGTATGAGGAATGACAGGAGAAATAACAGACTTATGGAGCAGTGCATCACGGGACAGAACTGATAACAGCATTCAATAGCATGATCGGAGACAGAATGACTGTAGTATGTCTGTTTTCCTGTGTGAGAGAGCATCACTGTAATGGAGGGAGAGCCGAATGAGTCTTATTATGCGCTCAGAGGAAGCATGTTCTCCCTGCATGAATGGAGAGCGATGGAGCCTTTCAAACAGTGGGGTTTTCCATTAGCTGGAAATTTAATCAAACTCTCCCTCATGGTCAGTCAGCCCTGCTGTGCTGTGTTTTTACACTTGGATGAGATCAGACTTGTGGTTGAACTCTTGAAGTATTTATAGGGTTTGTTAAATCAAGACTCACTATTACTATTACTCAAATCATTTTAACAAACATCTAATTCTATTCAACTTTGGGTTCAAATGTTCTCTTGAGAGGGTCTATGAAACCCATGCAAATCTCTTATTATTGGACAATATAGTGTGACGATGATTCCAAGATAAGGCGAAGGTTGTAAACTTAAGCTACTTATTTAAGGAACTAGGTCAAATCTAGCTTAACATAATGCAATAATAAAGATAACAGATACCTTGAACTAACAATCAGCAATATATTTTATTTATTGTGTCATTATATATTTATTTTATTACTCTTTGTTTAATAATAATAATAAAATATATATTTTTTAATTAAATAAAAAATAGAATTGTTAATTGTTTGATCATGGTAGTTAACAATGCATTAATTAATGTCAACAGATTGGGGATATTATCATTAGTTCAATTGAAAAATAAAACCAAAAACAAATGTCATTACTTCAAAATATATATATAAATAAATAACATAAAATACAATACAATACAATACAATACATAAACAAATGTAATGCATTAAAATAAAATAAAATCAATGAAACATTATTTTAAGTTGAAGTATTAAAATAACTACAGCTAAATAAAAATTAAGCTTAGTAAAACTATAATGTAAAAAAAACAATAAAAATGACAAAAACACTAGAAAATTGCTAAAAGTTTACAATGAAAATTATAAACATAATTCACATTATTAGAAAATGTAAAAATAAAATAAAATTCTTAATATTCAAAAAAACTATAATAGTATATCAATGATACTTAACTGAAAATATATTAGTACATTTTTAAATTTAGGATTAGGAAAATATTATTTATTATTAGTTCAAAATAACACTGTAACTGAAACTATTTTTAAAATGTATTATTAAATTTGGACATTTACATTAGGATTAGGAAAATATTCTTTATTGTTAGCTCAGGTTAACTAATGTAGTTAAATAATGTTAACAAAGAAAACCTTTTTGTAAAGTGTTACCAGAAAATCATATTTGACGAGGTAGAGAGCTTTTTTACTTGGGCCAGAATGTAACCACCTAGCAACCACATTTAACACCCTAGCAACGATCCAGAACACCTTATCAGCCTTTATCACAGGACTCTCATGAAAATAATGTCAAATTTAAATCCTGCAATAAATAAATACATAATGGACCTAAAATAGGCTTCATTTTCTTTATGCAAATTAATTAAGCATTTTTCCCCCCTTATGATTTTATGCTTAAATCTGACCTGGGTGTTTTAATGAAGAAATCACTCATCACATGAATTATGCAGTGAATGTTTCTCTGTGTGTGTTATACAACCTGACGTTCGCATGTCTCCCCCTAAGTGCCTGGATCTGTCCCATCCATAATTCATAACTCAATGTCACCAAGCTTCGGCCCGAGCACATCAGGAACTCGGCATGAACTCTTAAGAAATCCTTCACTGAATTATTTCAAAAAGATAAAGCACAAGCCTTTGTTTGAAAGGTCACAAAGTGCTTTTTTTGTTTTCATTCTCAACACTATATCTATTGTTTCATCACTTCAAACCCACATGTCATCATGGTTTGCCCAGGTTATTTTGGATACATATTCTGAAATCTGCACACATTCACACTTGAGCTGCATTAAAGCATCTCCGCTGACTTGTGCTTTTAGCTCTGAGCTGCTACAACTAATGCACTTCTGATTTTTTCATCTGACGTACATTACCAGCCACACATGATGCACCGCCAGAAACACCAACCCAGTCAGACAGGAGTGATTTTCTCATCTGGAAATCACTTCAGCATGCTCTTAAAGCATATTACCACCAATCAGCAATTAGGAAATGCAGACCTATGAGTCTAAACATCTCATCAACAGCGAATAAGTAAACATTTTACAGTTAATGTGTAAATGGCCCTAATAATAAGCCGCTACAGCAATCAAACTAATTATATAATCCTCCGAAAACATAGAAATGCACAAGAGGATCACAAGAACCCAATATTTCTCAGATCTAGATTTGTTGAAAAGCTCTCCTATTTTTCCCACTAGAATAAGGCACAGCCTAAAATATCCCTAGGCGTTATCGTTCTGAGACAGATTCAATCCTCAAAGCCTTCAGAAGACTCTCAGTCAGAGTAAAAAAAAAACGTTCTCACAAGCCATACTAAGGATTGGCTGTATATCAGAGACGTAAGATGACATCTGAGTGTGTTTTGCTTGTATTTGTGATATTAAAGGAACAACTGTTGACGTTGTGTTTGATTGGCAGCTTACAAGCCACAACAGACCCTGCTATATTCTGCCAATATTGCAAATGGAAGTAAACCGGCATCAGCCAATAAACTGTCAGCTCTTCTTGTTCATTATAAAAGACTGTGGGAAACGTGATTGGGAGATTCGCTCTGAATGACGCATGTGCTAGGTGGAATGCAAGTAAACAACTATAAAGCAGCTTTTGAATGAAGGGAAATACTCAATTGTGCACTAACAGCAGTATGAATGGCCGTTTGTAATGAGAATTCTTGGGAAGGACACATGAGGCTCCTGGAGGCATCTGAGCTCACGGGGATGTGGTTTTGCCAAGGAAACACAAAGAACTCTGGGAAACATGCTTTTGGTAACAACAATAAAAAATTAATTAATTAATTTAAAAAAAAACAACATAAAAATAAAATAAATAATATATTTTTTTGCCAATATAATAATATATATATTTCCTATTTTATATATTTTTGTAATTGTCATATTTAAGCATATTATTGCTCTTTTCCAGTTTCAGGTTATAGTAGCAGCCAATGGGGAGTCTGGAATGTCAGAAATAGACATTTATGAATAATATATCAGAGATCATCGGATATGTCTCAGATTATCATTACTATTGTATACACCGGGAAATACAGATAATTACCAATACAATGCATATTACAAGAAATTATATGAACCATATTCATTAATGACAATAAAAAAAATCAAATGTGAGCTGCTTACATTTTATTTCAATGGATCACAGACTGACTTACACTACCTTCCTATACACTTGCAACAAAAACAATCCATCTAATACAATGGATAAAGATAGAAATACTGACTATAAATTTCAAAACATACTTATAATTCATTCAATGCCAAAAATAACCAATAAAATGCAGTTTGACCTGAATAAAAATGAAATATTTTACCCAATAGTTGTGTATATTTGTGATTATGACATACAATATTGATGGCTTTAATCCCAGTCCTCTTATTTGTGACCAATTTCCAGAGCAGAGCTCTGATCTGTTAGTCAACGATCAATACAGTTCATTGAGATTTAATGAAGAACAGAAGCAGCCAATTAAAGATGTGCTGTGTGCATTAGCAAAGCCTGCCATTCTCATTTTTTATCAAATATACTTATTATAACCTTAATCACCTCCATCACAAGAAAAGCTAAGATTATAATATGATACTTTAAAATATAGTTATAAACCAAGCCAGACTTATTACTGTAAATCAGTCCACTCTGGAGTTTTGTTTCGTTTCACTTTGGATTTTTAGGTGGTTTCAGTGACAATCTTTGTACTCAAGTGCATATGAAGGACTCCTGAAGCAGACACGTTTCTATGTGACTCTTTCAATCTTATTATCCGTGAGCGTGTTTTCTGGCAGCCGTCACCCTGTGCTAACCTTCAGCGCAGTCCACTGCAGTCAGCAAGAGTACACTGTCTCTACTAATGAAGCTATGAATAAACTCAGGCTGTGGGAATATAGACGAAATGCATCAGTCAAGAACATCATTTACTCTGCAACTCTGTAATGTTAACATGCTGCAAAACATCTCAGGTTACGTATGTAACCCCGGTTCCCTGAAGGGAATGAGACGCTGCGTCGATGACGCTACTGAACTAGAGTGTAATCTGTCCAATGGATGGGCGAGATGTCATAGGCGGGTGACGTCACCGACCGGGAAGCATAAAAGCACGTGCGGTGGAGCCGGCGTTTGCTTCTAGGAATGAAGCAACAGCTCGCAGGGGTGCAGGAAGTATGGCCTCGAGACGCAGCGTCTTGTTCCCTTCAGGGAACCGGGGTTACATACGTAACCTGAGACGTTCCCTTCCAGGAACTCGAGCTGCGTCGACGACGCTACGGGAACGAGATGCCCACGCCACCAGACTTCCAAGTCCCTGCCCTGTGTGTATCCCTCAGGAGCACTGCGAGGGCGAAAGAACAGAAGAGCCTGGAGTGGCCCTAAGATCAAGGTCATAGAACCGAACAAAGGTGAGGGGCGTGGACCAACCCGCAGCATTGCAGATATCCTGCATCGAAACCTCTGCCAGAAAGGCCTTGGAGGTCGCCATACTCCTTGGCACATACAATTAAGCTTCTGGTCGGGCTCCCCAAAGGGAGGAGGACTGAAGGCCTGCAGCACGACAGGCCGTGGTATAGAAGAGGGGATCTAGGAAATAACCCGCTCCAGATAAATGCTTTGGCCAAACCAGGGGCAAAGACGAGATAAGAAGGGGCCATGAAGGGCCTGCAAATCCCCACTCTCTTAAGAGAAGATATCGCCAAAAGGAAGGAAGTCTCAACGTGAGAATGCGATCAAAAATCTCTTCAAAGGCTCGAATGGAGGTTACAGAGAGCTTCTAAAACCACAGCCAGGTCCCCGGAGGGACATGTCGTACAGGAAGCCTCAGCCTCAGCGCACCGTGGAGGAAACATGTAACCAGGGGGTGTTGACCCACTGTAAGGCCACAGAGAAGGGCGTGGTAGGCCGATAAAGCCGCCACATAAACCTTTAGGGTGGAGTGAGTTACCCCTGCGGAGAAACAGGCCTGCAGGACCTCCAGCACTGTACCAAACGGGCAGTTAACTGGGTCAAGGTGGCGGTCTCCGCACCAAGAAGTGAAAATTTTTCACTTCAGGGCATACAGTTTCCTCATAGAGGGAGCTCTGGATTGGAAGATGGTCTCAGCAACCTCGGTTGAGAGACCGGAAGCTATGAGCTGCGCCCCCTCAGAGGCCACAGCTTCCACACGTAATGCACACGTCGCCTCGGCAGCAACAGCGAGCACTCACTCAAAAGGGGAAGAGCGCTAGATCTGGGGAATGCAGGAGGAGATAGGGCGAACCCGTCTCCAACCCGTTCGCCAGATCCATGTTGCCATCCAGAACTCCCGGGAGCAGAGCGATCGGGGAAAAGCGTACAGACGAAGGCTCAGCCAAGTCTGTACCATAGCGTCCAGTCCAGAGGAGCTGGAGGGACTAGAGGGGCATAGCGCTGACTCTTGAGTCGCAAAGCCAAAAACCTCCATATCTGCTTCACCACCACGGGTGAAGCATCCATTCCCCGGGCCTCGGCCCCTGCCTCGACAGGATGTCTGCTCCCACATTGAGATACCCAGGGATATAGATGGCTCTCAGCGAGCGAAATTTGCCCTGGGACCACACAAGGATCTGATGCGCCAGCTTGTATAAGGGGCGCGAACGCAGACCTCCCTGGTGGTTGATATAAGAGACCACCGCTGTGCTGTCGGTTCACACCAACACATGGTGATCTCTTAGGTCTGGGAGAAAGTGCTTGAGTGCACGAAACACGGCCAACATTTCCAAACAATTGATATGCCACATTAGGTGGAGACCGCTCCACAGACCGCGGGCACAGTGGCCACCCATGACCGCTACCCAACCGGTGAGGGATGCGTCTGTCGCTGGCATTACGCGGCGACAGGGAGCTCCCAGCACCGGGCCCTGAGACAAGAACCAAGCTTGGCTCCACATGTCTAAGGCACGTAGGCATCGCCGCGTGACCTTGATCATGCGAAGTGGGTTTCCCCTCGGGGAGAACCCCTTGGTCTTGAGCCACCACTGTAGGGGCCCCATGCCCCAGCATTTCTGAAACTGCTTGACAGTGAGTGACTGGCCCTCTTTCACTCTCTTGACTGAGGTGAGGATCGACTCGATCCGAGCAGGAGACATACGTGCCTGCAACGTGGTCGAATCCCACACCACGCCTATACAAGTGGTTCTCTATACTGGAAAAAGCACACTTTCTTGGCGTTCAGTCTCAAACCCTTCATGTGCGCGAGAACGACATCTCCATGCCGAATCGCCACCTGCTCTGATCGAGCTAGAATCAACCAATCGTTGATGTAAAAGTGCGGGGTGAGAGTGCAAGGCCAATAAGAAGAACCCGATATTGGTAAGCTTTGTCCCCAAAAGCAAACCTCAGGAACCCCCCATGAGAGGGAAGGATGGAGATGTGAAAATATGCGTCCTTAGATCTATCGTGACAAACCAGTCATCGGACTTGGCCTGAGACACGACTGAAGAGTGTAAGCACCCTGAACTTCAGTCACATGACTGAGCGGTTCAACTGACGCAGATCTACCATCCTTCTTTGGAACAATGAAGTACCGGCTGTAGAACCCGGGCTCTCTTCCGTGAGGAGGGACCACCTCGATGGCCTCCTTCCTCAAGAGAGTGTCTACTTCCTGTTCCATGATCAGAGCCTGCTGGGGGCCCACGCACGTGGGAATCACCCCGGTGAAAGGCGGTGGCGGAGCGCCGAACTGAATACAAAGGCCTTTCTCTACAGTACGCAGGACCCAATGAGATCCATTTGGCAGTAGTTTCCACGCTGCCTAAATGGTCTACTAAGGGAACCAGTCTCTCGAGACTGGCCTCTGATGTACTCAGAGCTGCTGGCACCAGGAGCTCTAGAGACCCCCGCAGGGGTGGCGAGCTTCTCATCTCCGCTACACTTCGGGGCGGAAGAAACTGAGAACATCGCTCGCTGGAGCCAGCTGCGCCCTGGAACTCTGGCATGGTTAGCAGACTGGTCTCCCGAGGGCACTGGGGGGGGGGAGATGGACACTGTATAATGAGGTGTAACCCGCTCTGCCCCAGAGGGGTCTGTCCTCATAAGTCCTGGCCATAGCATCAGGACTACCTCAGCCGAATCCCCCTGATGAACGACGGTCCTCAGACCCGCGTCATTCCTAGGAAGATCAGGCTGATAGAACCAGACCCTGCAAGGCAGGACCCAAAGAGACACATTGGCAGTAGTTTCCACGCTGCCTAAATGGTCTACTAAGGGAACCAGTCTCTCGAGACTGGCCTCTGGTGTACTCAGAGCTGCTGGCACCAGGAGCTCTAGAGACCCCCGCAGGGGAGGCAAGCTTCTCAGCTTCGCTACACTTCAGGGCGGAAGAGACTGAGAACATTGCTTGCTGGAGCCAGCTGCGCCCTGGAAACCCGGCAGGGTTGGCAGACTGGTCTCCCGAGGGCACTGGGGGGAGACGGACACCCGCTCTGCCCCAGAGGGGTCTGCCCTCATAAGCCCGGAGCCTTACGCCCGTAGGACTTCTTGGCCGAGGACCCCTTAGACTTAAAAACAGTCCGCAGAGCCAGCTTAGCCTTAGAGGTCCCCGACCCAGAGCGTTTGCCACCACGGCCCCACCTCGGTGGGGTACGAGTAGCCACGCTCTGTTTTGTGCCTCTCTGAAGAGGGGATGGCACGCGGCGAGGGCTGCTCCCGCCCAGCAGCCCCCTGAGCTAGAGATAAGCGAGGGAGAAACCGCTGAAATGCCGCCGCCTGTATACAGGCCTCTTGGTACCTGTCGACGACGAAAATGATGGCGTCGCCGAACAGGCCAGAAGGCGCAAGCCGGGCGTGCATGAGGAAGACCCTATCTTCTCCTTCATGTCAGATAGGGTCGACCACCGACAGCGTTTCTAGGGAGCTCAGAGATCAGCTTATATTCCAGTCAAATTGAGCCCCATCCCTCGTCCAGCTCTCTAAGCAGGTACGTCAGCTTGGTGCGCCTGTAACACTGCCATGATGTGCAGACACACACCAGCCTGACCTGCAGCCGCGAGCCTTCAGCGACAACGCCACGCAAGGGGACAGATAGCTCACGAGTGTCTGTTCCACCCGGGGCATCGCTCTGATATGAATGAGAATACATAATGCACGCGTCGCCTCGGCAACGCGTGCAGCAACAGCGAGCTCTCACTCAAAGGGGGAAGAACCGCACACCTTTTCTTTTTCTTCTTTTTTTTTTTTAGAGCTGACTGCGCGCCGTTCTCATTCATAATATGCTTGTGCAAACACTGTTTCATTGACGCGTCCACCTCCTCGGAGGAAGACAGGTCTAGGGAAGGGAAGAAGATCTCTTCATTCAACGCTAGTGAAAACTCACTCCTCTCTTTTTCTTTTTCAAAGAGAGCCTTCAGAGAGCAGGCATAAGCAATGAAAAAAGCTCACAAAACGGGCAGTCAGCTCCCTCGAGAGCTGAATCTGTGTGCTCTGCTTTCAAGCAGACCACACACAGTCTGCGTGTATCCCAAGCAGTGATATAACGTGTGTAGGGAGGAACACACAGCCCGTAATGCGATCTGCTATCGCCCCAGTGCTTGCACATATTGCTGGAGCCTATTTCAAGTGATTGTGCCAGGACAAACAACACTAAATAAGACTCACAACACAAATCGACAGACACACAGACAGAGTAGCGGTTTCTGAATGACAAAAAGCAAACGCCGGCTCCACCGCACGCGCTTTTATGCTTCCCGGTCGGTGACGTCTCGCCCATCCATTGGACAGATTACACTCTAGCTGAAGGCGTTCCCGTAGCGTCGTCGATGCAGCTCGAGTTCCTGGAAGGGAACTATTATTGCTTACTCAGACCTTTTGAGATGCTGAGAATTTAAAACAAGATAATTAGAACTAAATAATGTCGCAAACAAACAGGTTAGCGCAAACACACAATCTCTGAGCACACTAGACAGGCACAAAACAACATTATTCAGGTCAGAGCACAGACTCCATTGAACACGGAGGATCGCCTTTTGTGCATGATATTTCCTGTTGTACAAACAAACTCACCGGCACTGCTTTATTTCTGCTGTTATAGTCTCTAATTTACCACAACTTCAGTTTCAGTATAGCACAGTCTCTAGTGTGTATGAGTTACAGCACATGAATTACACTTGCTTTGCTTTTTTAAGATTCATGTAGATAAAAATAGTGGACAAAAATCTAATTTTGTGACTAGCATTTTTTTCCCCCTACTATAATCTGTTCTGTTCTATTCTAAAAGTTCTTTATGTTTTCTGTTCTACACACATTGCATGTCAAACTATCTTTGAGATTTTTGGCAAAATTCTATTGTTTTCTACTCTTTTCAATGACAACATTTTTGACAATATTCTATTCTATTGTTCTATTCCACTCTAACTTTCTATTCTTTCCTTTTCAAAAACATAATACAACATATGTTGTCAATATTCTTTTCCAAAACATAACATAACATGAACAGATTTATTTATTTATAAAAAAAAATTATGCATTTATTTAATAATTTGCAATATAGTCTAATTTATTCTACTCTTTTCGATAATAACATTACCGGATTTCTGACAATATTCTATTCTATTGATTTATATTCTTTTAATAGCATAACACAAAATAATATAACATATATATTGTCAATATTCTATCCAAAATATGACATGAACAGCCTTTGCAAAAGTCTATTTGATTCTACTCTATTCAATAATAACATAAGATTTTTTACAATATTCTATACTTTAAAAAAAAATATATATTATTCTTTTCAGTAGCATATCACAACATAACATAATATATTGTCAATATTCTATTCCAAACATAACATGACATTATCAGATTTTTCCAATAGTCTATGCTCTTTTTGATAATAACATAAGCAGATTTTTGGCAAAAGCCTATTCTATTGTTTTCTATTATTTCACATAACATAACATAGCATAACATTTCTTGGCAATGTTCTACTCCATGACATGACATGAACTGATTTTTGGCAATAATCTGTTCTATTGTTTTCTATTCTTTTCCATAACATACTATAACATAACATTATTTCTCGCCAATATTCTATTCCATAGCATGACATGACCAGATTTTTGGCAACACTCTATTTTACTTTGTTGCTTTTCATTTAATTCTGTTCTGTTCTATAACATAAAAGCATAACAGACCTTTTGTTTGAAAAGCATCTTCGGTGATTACAAGAGGAGAGTGAGCTGTACCTCGTGCAGCTGCTCCAGCTCCTGTCTGAGGGTCTCCTGCTCGGCCTCGAGCTCCGCATACTGCTGTTTGAGGCTCTGGTTCTCCTCCAGCACCGCCAGCCCGCACTCCGCCGCCCGGACCTTCTCCCGGTTCGCCTCCGCGAGCTCGCGGGTCAGCCGCTCCACCTCCGCCCGGTAATGATCCACCGACTCCCCGCATCCTCCTCCACCTCCCCCAGCAGCCATCGGGCCGGCCCGGCCCCTCCACTGCGCTGGATGTACGGATAGATGAACGGATGGATGGAGGCACCTGCGCCTTAGCCCAACCTCCAATACAAAATCAATGATGATCCAGACATATCAACAACAAAAGACGAACGAATTGAAGCCCGAAGCAAAAATTAACCATCGCGATCCTGAAAGGGGCCTCGCTTTCTTTCTTTCTTCCTTTCTTTCTTCCTCTTCTTTTTCTGCTTGCTCATGGGTGTTGGGACGCCATCATCGCTAGGATGGAGAGAGGTGGCCCGACTCACTTCGGCTCTCCTCCTGCTGTGACGTCAGCGCATCTTGCTGCAGCCCTGAGCTCATGCATATGAATCGAGTATATATATATGAATCGAGTATATATATATATATATATATGAATCGAGTATATATATATGAATTGAGTATATATATGAATTGAGTATATATATATATATATATATATATATATGAATCGAGTATATATATGAATTGAGTATATATATATATATATATATATATATATATATATATATATATATATGAATCGAGTATATATGAATCGAGTGTAGCCTATATATATATATATATATATATATATATATATATATATATGTATATATATTTTTATATGCTGAACATTTACCATTCAAGCCATAATTAAATATTACAAACATAACAATCGCATTTTATGAAAGTAAAAGGAGAAACAAGGAGGTATACATCAATAATCACAATAGTGAGAAGGAGTTTAAGTGTATCCTTAGTTCTGGTTGCTTTCTGACTTGAAAGTCCTTGAAGTGTTTCAAAATAAATCCTTAAGTCAACTTTAAAGTGAACAAAAAAAAAAAAAAGAAAGAAAGAGAGATGCAAAACAGTCTCAACATCCATTCCACAAAAAAACACAAAATTCAGAGAGATCAGCTTTGTATCCCTTGGTTAGTTGGATAAATTACATGTACAAATTTTAAGTAAACTGCATGTACTAACTTTATTAGTGACACATAATTTGTTATTGTAAGTCCAAATCAATTTCCAGTTGATATTCTGAAAATAGTTATTCCAGAAGTACACATATGGAAATGTTGCAGAGCCCGCCCACATATTAATGTATGCCTTTCAGCCAATCGGGTAGGGGTAGTGGGGAACGTCCCATTACGTCATTAATATTCATGAGTTCATCCTTTGCCATATTGTTTATGAATATTGTATCTCATTTATGCATTTTAAAGTTAAGATTAAAGAGTTTACAGTTATAATCAGTGTTGGGAAGTTTACTTTGGAAATGTAACAGGTTACAGATTACAAGTTACCCTATTTAATATGTAATAAGTACTGTAGCTATTTCAATTACATAGTAATGCAACCGATTACATTTGATTACTTTTCTAATTTTCTAAGGTTTTCAACTGTTAATCAACTTCAAAAAAGTGTTAACCTTACAGTAGTACTCAACACTGATTACTGTCGGACTTTCAAAATCCTTCATCACTTGAATTAAGATGATAATAATTTAATAGCCACCACAAAATCAGACTTACTTTGAGATGATTTGAGATTCTGAAGTTAAATACAGATTTGAAACTATAATAAGAAATAGTTTAGTAGCTACGAGGCTGTTTTTGAAATCAAATCTTTGCATAGTTATGACAGGAAACACTGGCATCTAACAATGGCTTGGTTAATAACAGTTCATCTTAAAAAAAAATAAAGATTTTCTGCCATAGTCAGAAGGGTGCGCTGATAACACCGAGATAGTAGGTGCTTCATTGCTTAGAGGCTGTAAACACAGATAAACACGAAGGTGAAAAGTTGAACATTTGTAAGAGTAATGAAGTCAAGGTAAGGCCACGGCAGTAAAACAAACACAAGTGTGTGAAGGTGCAGAAAAGACAAAAAAGGTGAATGCGCCACAATACAATGAATCCGTAGCTATTTTTATAGGGACAGCATTTTCTGTTTTTAACGTGAGCATTTTTTTTTACAATATTATGAACAAAAACAACGTTGAACCAAAGCAGCTTTAATAACATGACTTCAACAACATAGCGATGCCCGATTCGCAAACGAATCATTCCTTCGAGTCGGATCTTTGCAATGATTTTTATTGTACAAATTGTACAAAAAACAGACAATTATTGCACATATTAATCCGATGCTTAATTCGGATTGTTTTCAAGTTTTTACTTTTAGATATTGTTTCCAAATATATTTAATGTAATTGTTTGTAATATTTCAGGGGTTTTTTTTCCAACACCTGAAGGAACTTTTTCCATTAGATTTTACTTTCTGTATATAATAGCAAGCAATTATAATAATTGAATCAAACATAAATGCTACTACTAGGAGATTCAAAGAATAAATGACTAATACCTAGCCTACTATCAGGGATTCGTCAACAACCGACTCACTGACGCATGAACGATTCGTAATGAGCCATGAAGCATTTAAGCATTTAAATGAGCTGAATCATCGCTAAAACAGAATGCACTGCCACACATTAAAGGACAATAAATACCCTTATTAAAAACGATTTATGCAGTCAGGCAATTTACCAAACTATAATGCAAAGACCACGTGATAAAAGAATCAATGAATCATCTTTGTGACCGAATTTTTGTTGAAAAAAGTCTCTTTATTCTTACTACTTTTACCAAATCTTTCTGTGTCATGATTAGTAAGAACAGTATGCTAGTTCTGACATAGCTTTGTTGATTTACTGGGATAAATGTCATCTTTTGAAAATTAATGTAACGTATAAAAATCCATGTGTAAATTGTACATACAGAAAATATTCCAGCTCAGACAGATTTTCGTGTTCACCGTTTAGTGCAAAGTCACTCTGAATCAGCATGTAATAAATAATGACACACCAATAAAAAGTTTTGTTTATTCTACCATTTTATGAGGAATGTGTGTGCCCAAGTTCTTTGGATTTATGTGCTAAAAAAAGTTTTTAAAAATTAAAGTCAGATAATACAGGAGACTGGGCCATGTTGTCAAATAATAGTTGTCACTGTAAGAATTTGAGTCAAAAGTCCAGTGACGCAAAAGCTTGTTTTCACTAGGAGTGGTTTTCTATGTTGGTTTCAAGCATAGCTGAAAACATTTTGTCCTCCAGCCTGAAAACACGTGGATTTATTTCATGAATCGGCCCCATTGCCCTCAGATAACACCATACTAGAGTTAGATTTTTGCTGTTGTCTGTTTTCCTTCAGTATTCACCATGCAGTCACCCTTGCGTTTGCTCTCTCCACCTGTCCTAACCTGCCTGTGAACTCAGCCAAATTAAGATAAGACCGAACTTTATGGCTTAAGAGCCAATAAACTAATTCTGTGATAATTAGAAATGTCGACAACAAAATTCATTTATGGCACCATATCCATTCAAGTTTACAAGTTCATCTCTTGGAGGGCGGAGATACCATCATGATGCCTCTTAATAGAACACTTGTTCTAAACAATTAGTTTAAATTAATGTATATTTAGGTTGTTTAATTAACCACAGACACATGCACACATATATAATCTACAATTTCATGCCACTGGATGTGAAATTGAATTATAGATAAAATACATTGATTTATTTACTCTTTTTTGAAGATGAAAACATCATCTTCATAGGACTGGAACTGGTATTTGATCATTTGTCTTGTATCCTGTCTGATTCTGGGAATCCATCAGTTCAGTCGGTAAGTGCTGTGTCAGAAATGATTGTATTCACTTACTGGTTCTATCAGGCTTTTATTGTGATGAGATAAGGAAATTGATTGTTCATCACTTCACGTATGATTTCTGTTTTAAAATAAAAAGAAGGCAGTTCTTAAATACAAAACACATGATAGAGTGATGTTCATGTACACCAGTGTGGAAAAGCTGTTAACGATCGATAGAATACAAGACATGGTACGTCCTTTTATTCTTAGAATAGATCCTTGATCTTCATCAGACTGAGGCTGAAAATGTCTCTTTTGCAGCAGCACATGAAAGCGCTGAGGTCAGAAGGATGAACGGTGTTGAAGTGTGGCGCGTTCAGGAGAACCAATGGGAAGACAGATTGACTCCGGCAACCAGAGCTTCTTGTCGAAACTCAGGTACTGGAATTGAAAACAGCCAATCAGAAACAGGATATTTAAATTCAGATATTTCATATTTCGTGGAATCGAAATAGCGACAGAGCTTTTCTTCCATATTGTGATATATATTTGAGTGCAAAAGATTAGAGGAAAAGAAGAAATGGAGGGCAGCACTTGACGGTTCTGTGAAGTGGTAGCTGATTGGGTGTTGAGATGTAGGCGTGGCTTGCCTGGGCGGAGTTTAAGCACACTAAATGATTGGAGAAGTCCTGTACATTGTAAAAAATAAGTTGCTGCTTTAAATTTTTAAGTACAATCAACTTAGCTGTTTAAGTCATTTCTGTAACTGGCTTAGACAAATGAGTTGAACCATCTACATGCAAATTAAAGTTGAAAATTGCTAAAGTTAAAGTAAAAACACGTCATCATTTATTGATCATATATTTTTTTACAGTGTATACATCTGATGTTTTCACCAGAAGATCCAGTTGTCTGATTAAACATTATGAGGTCAAAACATTAAAAAATAAATAAAATGAAGCAAACTGATTTATTGCCAATAAGATCCATAACATGCATTTACAAAATAAACATAAAATAAAATAAAATCTTCATTTTATACCGGCTTTATTAATACACAGTATGGGATGTTAGTTAGATTAAAATAACTTAGCATGAATGATTTAGCATGTCTTTTTTATATAATATTATATTAACTTGTCAATATGTGTCTTTATACAAATTCATTTATGACACCACATAACTATTTAAACCATTCCAAAAAGCTGAAATGTGATTAAAATAAAGAGTAATTTTTCTTTGTCTTTTTTCATCACAGTGTTTTTGGGAAGATTAGTGCAGTCACTGCGCACAAGATCTCAGCAGAGGATGCAGTGATTGTGATGGAGGTGAATGAAAGTATTTACCGGGACACAGAGGACAGGAGTCAGGAGGTGAGTGTGTTCGGCGTCTCTCAGTAATGTTAGCGGTCTGTGTGCTGCTTTAGCTTCACTGCGCCTCCACTTCGCCCGCCGGTTCTGGAACCAGATCTAAACAAATGTGATACACAACTGGACTTGTAGGCAAACTTTATGAAGCACACATTTCGGAAACTTTCATTATGTATAAAATAGATAGATAGATAGATAGATAGATAGATAGATAGATAGATAGATAGATAGATAGATAGATAGATAGATAGATAGATAGATAGATAGATAGATAGATAGATAATTTTTTATTTTTATTTTTTTTATACATATTTTTTGTCTTTTATCTATTTATTTTCTTATTTGCACCTTTTATAATTTTCTTTTGTTGCTTAAATAGCCCAAATATTGAGGCAAACCTTGTTTAAAGTTTAAAGTTAAAGTTTCTTTTATTAAAAAAAAAAAAAAAAAAAAAAAAAAAAATATATATATATATATATATATATAAAGGTGTTGTGTTTACAAATATTAAAATTGAAAAAAATATATATTTATTCAATTTTTAAATGTATTTATTTAATATGATAAATCTACAAATATTTGAACATTAATATTATGTATATAAAAATATTATACTAAGGTATTTAAGTTACAAATAATATTTAAGTTATAAATATTAATAATACAATTATAATATTATTAATTGATTAATTAATAATATTATAAATATGTTAATATTATAAATATACAAATATTTGCATATTATATTATAGTTTGTCAAAATGTGTACCTTCATGTAAATTCATGAATCACACTACAGAAATATTTAAACAAATCCAAAAAACTAAAAGATATTAAAATGAAGAATAATCCTTTTTAGTTTCAACTCATTAATTATACACTTTTTATTTACATGCCTGCATAATCAAATTTAAACTACCTTTATAATAATTTTTTTATTAAATGATACCCTGGTCATCGAAAACAAGATTATCCAGTGTCAGTTCATATATTTGATGTAGTGTGTTTTCAGCAGACAGCGTATAGTACCTGAACTCTTCCCTCAGACAGCTGCGTTCGACAGGCGAGCTGGTCTCTGGTGTGAATGTCAGGATAGTGTGTTTCCTGAAAAACTCTTTCCAGCTCCTCCAGCTGGCTCACGGTGAACGTGGTCCGTACCCGCCTGCGACCGGACCGGCGAGCTACCGTCAGAGATACATTCAATATATATAGTTCAATAAATACATTCAAATAGGTTCAAAAGATAAGATATAGTATATTATTACACTGTAAAAACTATTCAAAAACACAATGAGAGAAAAAACTAAAAAGAACACACCTGTGTATGGACTGATTTTTGGAGTGTCCGTCTTTATCTTGGTCTGTGTACATCCAGATGTTTTAACTTTCTTGTCTGTTCTGTCAGGTCGGACACCCAAAGGCTTTTTCAGTATTTCTTCTATAGAGTGTGACAGAAGTTTTGGGCTATTTGTGGCCGTCCTGCTCTCACGGGATGACGTCTCCACGTGTTTCTCTAACTCTGCATCAACTAATTGCATTGTCTTTGAATCTTCTTCAGTGTGTCAAAAGTTCAGAATACTATCCCAGAATGACTTGAAGCTCTCCAGCTTTTGTGTAATAGTACGCAGCGTGAGTCTGTGTGTGCCGATATGACTGAAGCATTCATAGGAGGAGCAGCAGGTTTACTGTGTAACAAACCTCCTCAGTCATAAATGCTCTACCTCATCATGAACTGGTGCACATTTTACATCTCTAGCCAAGTCACCAAAGACTTGAGATTTCGGTTTATAGATTGTCTAGTATCTATTCACACTTGTAGCATTGTAACAAGGTTTGCACTATTGGCAATAATGGGATTGGTTACTAAACACAGCATAGCAATCATTATAACTTCTTGTTAAGTTTATTAAAAGACCATTTTATGTAAATTAGGACACCAGTTTTGAATTAAGCAGTGTTATTTTGGCAAAGCTTCATTAATAGTTTGTAGTGCACAGATGTGTGTGAGAACAGTAGCTGTTTATGCAGCACTTAGTAATGCTTCTTTAGACATCATGTGGTCAGCTCTAGAATTACACTTTTATTAAAGTTGCCATATGCAATGATGAAAATCAAAATTGCATGACTTTTAGGCCATGCATGTTAGCTTTCAGGTCAGCTACAGTTGAAGTCAAAACTTTACATACACCTTTCAGAATCTGCAAAATGTTAATTATTTTTACCAAAATAAGAGGGATCATACAAAATGCATGCTGTTGTTTATTTAGTACTGACCTGAATAAGATATTTCACATTAAAGATGTTTACATATATAGTCCACAAGAGAAAATAATAGTTGAATTTATAATAATGACCCCGTTCAAAAGTTTACACACCCTTGATTCTTAATACTGTGTTGTTACCTGAATGATCCACAGCTGTGTTTTTTTTTGTTTAGTGATAGTTGTTCATGAGTCCCTTGTGTGTCCTGAACAGTTAAACCGTCTGCTGTTCTTCAGAAAAATCCTTCAGCTCCCACAAATTCTTTGGTTTTCCAGCATTTTTGTGTATTTGAACCCTTTCCAACAATGACTGTATGATTTTGAGATCCATCTTTCCACACTGAGGACAACTGAGGGACTCATATGCAACTATTACAGAAGGTTCAAACGCTCACTGATGCTCCAGAAGGAAAAGGCATGCATTAAGAGCCGGGGCGTGAAAACTTTTGAACAGAATGAAGATGAGTACATTTTTCTTATTTTGCCTAAATATCTTTTTTTTTTTTTCATTTAGTAATGAATTAATTCAGAAGCTACAGAAGATACTTACATGTTTTCCAGAAGACAAATTAAGTTAAATTTACCTTGATCTTCAAATTCAAAAAGTTTTCATAAGTTCTCTTAATGCATGGTTTAATTCTAATTCAAACAAGTTCCCTTCAGGTCTGCTATCAGCTGTTATTCTCATCAACACTGATGCAGAATGCAGCAGAAACAGTGCAACAACGATCCAGTTAGAAGATGTTTCAATCCACAAATCACCCACATTTACCATAGCTTTACTGTAGTAACACTAATGGTAACAGTGGTACGGTGGCAGAAAAGTAGGATATTCATATTGAGTATTATTATAATATTAATATACTAAATTTGTTAAAGGAGTAATGGAATATAAATACACTATTTTGTTAATTATTCTATGAGTTGATGTGGATTTGTTATTGACTGAATGTCTTTAGGCCACTGTTTTCAATACAAACACCATATAGTTAGGCTACTTTTTACCATGGTACTGAGGTGCTGTACTTTTGGTTATGTATAAAAGATGAGGCTGTTACAGTTTTCACAATGGTACTGTCAAATGTACATCTGCATCCCAACTCAAGCTCCTGTTCTAATGTGCATTTCTAAGAGACAAAACTTGTAATATTACATGTTCAGTTACCAAATCAGGTGCTGGTGCCACTGCTCTCCAATGTTAGTCTGGAGCCCTGATAATATAAATCGTACTGTAAAATGTTACTGTAATTTGAAATTTCGTCCGTTTAATTGTAAATCAAATATATAGCTTCTTTTAATTATTTTAGTTTTAGTATAACATTGTTATACTATGCAAAATTACCTTTTTTTTTGTTTAAAGAACAAACCAATGCATTGTTGACATTTGAGGCTCAATGCTATAGAAAAGCAATAAAAGTTCAACAAGCCTTTTTTAAATATATATTTTATATAAAAATATGGCATGCAGCTTCAAACAATGGCATCAATCTGTTCAAAATAATCGTTATTAATAATCACAATTACAATATGAAGGGAATAATCGACAATTATGATTTTTGTCATAATCAGAACAGGCATTTATATAATACTGAAAATTGATGATGATAGTTAAAAGTGCTCATGTAGTAGAAGATTGTTGCTTTAGTCTCTCTCTGTCTGTGTGGTAATACCACCCTCTCTAGCAGACGTTGCAGGAGCAGAGTACAGTAGGGTGAAAGTCATTTCAAATCCTCATAGAGCCTTAGCTGAATAATTCACTAACACAAACTATTTATCCACACAGGCCACATACAGTATGCAGGGAGAAACATTCATCTATATTTCATCACGTCAAGCGCTTTCGTCTGTAACTGACTGACGTGTCTCTGGCTGAATCTGTGTGCATCTGTTTATCCGTGCTGCGTTTCACATTTCTGGAAGCACTTGAAAGACTTTTACCCCCAGAGACACTAGATGGCATCCTAAGACATGAAAAGAAGTGTGTTATGTAAATCAGTCTCAGAAACCATTTAAATGTGTCTGACACTCCTTTAAATTAAATCCTGTTCTGATACTGTATGTGAACAGTTCTATAGCTCAAAATCAGGAGGCCATATCACACCTCAATCAGAACAAAATCACACTGTATGCTTACCAGATATTATATATATATATATATATATGTATACACTGCCTTCCAAAAGTTTGGAAACGCCCTAGAAAAGTGGGGTTTTGGACAATATTGGCATGAATCCTTTTTAATTTGTGATAATTTTGCACTGATAAGTGACAACACAAACTATGAAAACATATTTTATTACATAAACAGTTTATACATAAAAAGAAAAATCTTAAATTTTCGATTCATCAAAATATCCACCATTAGCAGCTATTACAGCCCTGCATGATCTGGGCATCCGAGCTGTCAGTTTATTCAAACATTGACTTGATACTGTATATTACTCCAAGCCTCCTGAAGGATTGCCCAAAGATGATTCACACTGGTTGGACACTTCTTACGGACATCACGGTCCAGTTCCTCCCATAGTAGCTCAATTGGGTTGAGGTCGGGTGATTGGGGAGGCCATTCCATGACAGACATGATGCCAGCTGACTGTTTCCTCTCCAAATATGATTTGCACAGCTTGAAAGTGTGCTTGGGGTCATTGTCTTGTTGGAAGGTTTAGGAAGGTTGGTGCGTTTCCAAACTTTTGGAGGGCAATGTATATATAAATAATAAAAATAAATATCAATTATTTGATCAGGCTTCCAAAAAGTCAAGATATTTAACGCTAAAGTACATGCAACTTAAATTTAAAGTTTAAAATGCACATTTTTTATATAGAAATTGCCAGGATGTTGGAATCTTTTGAATTGCATTTAATTTTCTCATGTGGGTGATTGTTTATGCAATTTATGAACAATTAAATGCAACTTAAAATTGTTATTATTTGCAGAGGTTTCTGTTTTTTTTTTTTAAAGATGTTACTGTTTTTTTTTTTTAAAAGATGTTACTGTTTGAATTACAGTTGGGCAAAAAAGCATTTAGTCAGCCACCAATTGTGCAAGTTCTCCCACTTAAAAAGATGAGAGAGGCCTGTAATTTTCATCATAGGTACACTTCAACTATGAGAGACAGAATGGGGGGAAGAATCCAGGAAATCACATTGTAGGATTTTTAATGAATTTATTTGCAAATTATGGTGGAAAATAAGTATTTGGTCAATAACAAAAGTTCATCTCAATACTTTGTTATATACCCTTTGTTGGCAATGAGAGGTCAAACATTTTCTGTAAGTCTTCACAAGGTTTTCACACACTGTTGCTGGTATTTTGGCCCATTCCTCCATGCAGATCTCCTCTAGAGCAGTGATGTTTTGGGGCTGTCGCTGGGCAACACGGACTTTCAACTCCCTCCAAAGATTTTCTATGGGGTTGAGATCTGGAGACTGGCTAGGTCACTCCAGGACCTTGAAATGCTTCTTACGAAGCCACTGCTTCGTTGCCCGGGCGGTGTGTTTGGGATCATTGTCATGCTGAAAGACCCAGCCACGTTTCATCTTCAATGCCCTTGCTGATGGAAGGAGGTTTTCACTCAGAATCTCACGATACATGACCCCATTAATTCTTTCCTTTACACGGATCAGTCGTCCTGGTCCCTTTGCAGAAAAACAGCCCCAAAGCATGATGTTTCCACCCCCATGCTTCACAGTAGGTATGGTGTTCTTTGGATGCAACTCAGCATTCTTTCTCCTCCAAACATGACGAGTTGAGTTTTTACCAAAAAGTTCTATTTTGGTTTCATCTGACCATATGACATTCTCCCAATCCTCTTCTGGATCATCCAAATGCTCTCTAGCAAATTCAGACGGGCCGGACATGTACTGGCTTAAGCAGGGGGACACGTCTAGCACTGCAGGATTTAAGTCGTAGTGTGTTACTGATGGTAGCCTTTGTTACTTTGGTCCCAGCTCTCTGCAGGTCATTCACTAGGTCCCCCCGTGTGGCTCTGGGATTTTTGCTCACCGTTCTTGTGATCATTTTGACCCCACGGGGTGAGATCTTGCGTGGAGCCCCAGATCGAGGGAGATTATCAGTGGTCTTGTATGTCTTCCATTTTCTAATAATTGCTCCCACAGTTGATTTCTTCACACCAAGCTGCTTGCCTATTGCAGATTCAGTCTTCCCAGCCTGGTGCAGGTCTACAATTTTGGTTTCTGGTGTCCTCCGACAGCTCTTTGGTCTTGGCCATAGTGGAGTTTGGAGTGTGACTGTTTGAGGTTGTGGACAGGTGTCTTTTATACTGATAACGAGTTCAAACAGGTGCCATTAATACAGGTAACGAGTGGAGGACAGAGGAGCCTCTTAAAGAAGAAGTTACAGATCTGTGAGAGCCAGAAATCTTGCTTGTTTGTAGGTGACCAAATACTTATTTTACCGAGGAATTTACCAATTAATTCATTAAAAATCCTACAATGTGATTTCCTGGATTCTTTCCCCCCATTCTGTCTCTCATAGTTGAAGTGTACCTATGATGAAAATTACAGGCCTCTCTCATCTTTTTAAGTGGGAGAACTTGCACAATTGGTGGCTGACTAAATACTTTTTTGCCCAACTGTAAATGAAAAAATTTAAATTGACTCTTAAAAATAAAGGTTCTTTATTGGCATCAATAGTTCCACAAAGAACCTTTACCATCCATGGAATCTTTTCATTCCACAAAAGGTTCTTTGCAGTGGAAAAAGATTCTTTAGATTATTCAAATGTTCTTCACACTAAGAAAAAATGGTTATTTTAAGAGCTGTTCACTGAAAGGTTCTTTGGGGAACCAAAACTAGTTCTTCTATGGCTGTGAAAACCCCTTTTTGGAACCTTTATTTTTAAGAGTGTATATGCCATATATGGCTTATAGATCGTCCTTTGTATTTTTAGTACCAGTCAGTTAGAACTGTTTTATATTAAGCTTTAACGTGCATTGTGTATATAATGGACCATACCATTCTAAGAAAATTGATTATTGTAAGAATATGAGAACAGTTTCTGTTCTGCTTCACTTTCTCTCTCTCTTTCCTCTCCGGCATCTGCTGCTCCTCTGACAGTCGACCTTTTCTCCCCGAGTCTTGGCTGTAATCTGTCTCTCTGAGAGGCAGGAGTTGTGCCAGATAGCTTTATTTCTGCAGTCTGAAGCAGCAAATGGATTACACATTCAATTAACACACAATCCCTCCTGCGCTCACAGCCTCACGGTCAATTTACATCCCGACAATACAACACGGTTTAACAACACCTTACAGCAGCGGTTGTCAACCTTTTATGACCTGAGATCCCTCAATATGATGAACCCAGAGGTCCTGTTATAAAACAAAATTACCATATTATAATTTATATATAAAATTAGAATGATAATAATTTATTAAAATAAATAGATCAAAATAGTCAAATAAATAGATTTTAGACTATTAATGTTATTTTTGCATTTTTAATTTCTTTCTTTCTTTTTTACAATATTTATAATTAATAACAATTTAGAAAACACTAAAAACACAAGTAATTTGTTTTTATTAGTCCACAGTCTCCTTGCAGTACATTCATGGGCCCCTAGGGGTCTATGGACCACCTTTTGAAACCTTTGGCTTTACAGAATGAAATTGAGTTTGTGACTAATAACTCTGAACTGCAAAAGTGTGACAATATCACACCTGTTCACTCCGAGCCTGCAGCTAAAAGGCACAGGTCTGTAAAAAGTTCTCATGAGTGACAGACAATTTGGAACACGGCTGTGTTTGGAATGTGAAGTGACATACTGCCAAGAATGGTGACCCATACTCGGAATTTGTGCTCTGCATTTAACCCATCCAACGTGCACACACACAGCAGTGAACACACACACACACACACAGCAGTGAACACACACACACCGTGAACACACACACACCGTGAACACACACCTGGAGCAGTGGGCAGCCATTTATGCTGCAGCGCCCGGGGAGCAGTTAGGGGTTCGGTGCCTTGTTCAAGGGCACCTCAGTCGTGGGTGGAGGGTGGAGAGAGCGCTGGACATTCACTCCCCCCACCTACAATCCCTGCCGGCCCGAGACTCGAACCCGCAACCTTTGGATTACGAGTCCGACTCTCTAACCATTAGGTATAAATAGTATGTACTTTGTACTGTTTGCTAGCTTTAGTAAGTGAACAGTATGTGAAACTATGCAATATGCATCATCGTTTTTTGTATTGTTGTCACATGAAACAATATTGACTTTAAATCACCTTGTTTTGTATTTTTTTTTTTTCATTTATTATATAACATAAGGGTGCAACATAACAAAATGTGAAAAAAATGGGTGTGAATACTTTCGCAAGGCACTGTATGTATACACTGCCCTCCAAAAGTTTGGAAACGCCCTAGAAAAGTGGGGTTTTGGACAATATTGGCATGAATTCTTTTTAATTTGTGATAATTTTGCACTGATAAGTAACAACACAAACTACGAAAACATATTTTATTACATAAACAGTTTATACATAGACAAATCTTAAATTTTCGATTCATCAAAATATCCACCATTAGCAGCTATTACAGCTCTGCATGATCTGGGCATCCGAGCTGTCAGTTTATTCAAACATTGACTTGATACTGTATATTACTCCAAGCCTCCTGAAGGATTGCCCAAAGATGATTCACACTGGTTGGACACTTCTTACGGACATCACGGTCCAGTTCCTCCCATAGTAGCTCAATTGGGTTGAGGTCGGGTGATTGGGGAGGCCATTCCATGACAGACATGATGCCAGCTGACAGTTTCCTCTCCAAATAGGATTTGCACAGCTTGGAAGTGTGCTTGGGGTCATTGTCTTGTTGGAAGGTTTAGGAAGGTTGGTGTGTTTCCAAACTTTGTGTGTGTGTGTGTGTGTATATATATATATATATATATATATATATATATATATATATATATATGTATATGTATGTATAACATTTTGAATTGTTGTGAAATGACACAATATTGACTGTTTAAATCTGATGGTAATGCATTTTTAATCTTTAATATCTAATGTTAAGTTGCATGTAATTTAGCATAAAATGTCTTTGTTGGCAGTCTGATAAAATAGTCACTCAAAAAAAAAATTCCAGCATTCTAAATATTCTAAATAAATATATTTTTATTTTTATTTAATTTATTTATTTATATAAAAGGTCTTAACTAGTCTTTGGTAGTCTGATCAAATAATCAGATCATTAAAATAAATTTAAATTTACTTTAAACATTTTAAAATGTAATTTAATATTTAAATATTTAAATTGCAACATTCTAAAGATTCTAACTATTTCCTTAAATTAAACTTTTTAAAAATATTTACTATTGAAAGTCATTTGTCACAAAGTCATTTGTGAAGTTGTATGCGCGCGTTGCATTGTGGGATCCGTTATTTCCATGCTTACAGAACATTTGCACACTATACATACTGCATATTGCAAAAATATGCAGTGCTGTTGGTTGATTTATACAGAGCTGTCACAGCCCGTTGGATCGTCTACTAACAGTCGGCATGTCGATGCCAGTCAATTCACCGAAGGTCGATCTCACTACTCCAGAGCAAAGGCTTTGGCACAGTCTGATGGCACCGCATCTTCCAGGTGGAAGGCATTTGAGCGAGCGCATTTCATGCAACATTAAAGAGACCTCAATCAGTCCAAAGTGCACAAAGTTCCTTCTGGATCTAACAGAGGTTTGAAGCAGAATATGCAGCAATATTCTGTCATCATTCTCTCCCAGTTTGACTTTCTTTCACATTATAGCTTTATGTGATGCACAGAATGATATTTAAGTAATTTATTTACTGATAGTGTCACATATACTAATTTAATGGTGCTTTTTAGAGTAAATGGGGACGGAAGAGTAAATAAGGTTACACTTTATTTTGATAGTCCACTTTAGACATGCTACTAACTATAAGTAACTTTTTAACTACATGTCAACTAATTCTCATTAAATTGCAACTACATGTCTACTAACTCTCAGAGTAGGCTGTTAGGGTAGGTTTAGGGTTAGTAGAATAAGTTGATGTATACTTGCAAAGTTTCTGATAGTTAGTATATTGTATGTTGTGGACCCATAAAAATAAAGTGTTAGAAGATATTAAACAGACAGTCTACTAATACTCTAATGACTGCTAGTTGACATGTAGTTGCAAAGTTACTTACTGTTAGTAGAATGTCTAAAGTGGACTATCGAAATAAAGTGTTACCGTAAAGAATGACATAATGAGCATTTTTTGGATGAACTGTCCCTTTAAGTGGGCGTTATATTATCAGAAGGGCAGTTAGTTGCTGCTTCTGCTGTATGTGGAGGACACACATCAGACTGTTCAGTATGCATAGTACTCTACATGCCCGTATCTATTTTTGACCATCCTTCACTCGCCTAAAGGTTATATGACTCACAGAATTCCACCAAACAGGCTGGAGTTTCTGTGTGCTGTAGGACCCGCTTCATTATTCCCTCGCTAATTGTCCTGCGTCCTGTTCTGTCTCAGTTCTTTGCTTTTTTTCCCCTTCAAGTCTTAACAGAAAGTTCCTTATCTCAGTAAAGGCACTGCAGTGTCATTGTGCATTCTGTTCACAGTTCACACAGGGAAGATCGTTTTGGTGCAGACTGGTGGAGTTTGATACTCACATTTAAAAAAATGGATTCGTTTTTTTTACGTCATGGCATACATACATTATCACACATATTTGCATGCAATCACACAGCAGCCATCCAGATCACACTAGAAACTACAAAGGAATTCCATGGCAATTGCCTAGCTACCACCCACCTTACCTTAGCAACCATGGAACAACCACCCACAACCACACAGCAGCTGCATAGCCAGAGGTGGGTAGTAGCTGATTACTTGTAATCTGGATTACATAATCAGATTCCAAAAATTAAGTACTTGTAATTAGATTACAGTCATAATCAAACTGCAGGGATCGGCATGCAAGATGGCGGAGGGTAGTCAGGCAGGTGCTCCCTCGCTGCCATTTGAACATCAAAAAGTTAACTTGAATTCGAAGTATTATCAGCTAAATAGCACCGAATATCACAATAGTTATAAACGATATATGTTAAAGCCTCAGTGGAAGGTTATATACACGACGCGGCTGTGCCATGATACATCAGAGCCGTCCATGTGGAGGAAGAGACTGATTACATCAACGCCATACCAAAGACGGATAATACATTTTATAATTTATAAGAATATACTTGTGCATAAAGGGGCAAATCGCCAAAATCAGCGAAAAAAAATGACAAGGAAAGAACGTCAAACAGATGGGAGAAAGATGGAGTGTGTTTGGATATATCCTATATAAGAAGTGCCTTTCCTCTTCACCCTATGCAATTCGGCTTTAGAAAAAAATATTCTACAGAAACGGCAAATTGTTTTATGTTGGAAAATATTAAATCTTTGATGGATAAAGGAGGTGTAGTTGGTGCTATATTATAAGAAAGCTTTTGAAACTGTAAATCATGAGATTTTACTTTCTCGGTTATTACAGTTAAAGTTTTCAACTGAGGCCGTTATGTGGTTTAAATCTTATTTAGAAAATAGAAAACAATGTGTATGGGTTATAAATGCAACATCAGATTACTTGGATTATAATATTGGAGTTCCGCAAGGTTCTATTTTAGGCCCATTATTGTTTAGTATGTATGTAAATGATTTAACAAATGTATGTCCTCCAGATGTTACGTGTCAATTGTATGCGGATGATGTTGTGTTATATGTACATGCAAAAAGTCAACAACAGGCTGCACATATATTGACTGACACTATGACTCAAGTTGCACAATGGCTTATCAATTCACATATACATCTTAATGTCAGAAAAACTGTTTTTTGCAAAAAGGCCAGATTATGATGTGAAAGCAGATGTATTTGTTCAGGAACAAAAACTTAAGGTAGTACATGAATTTAAATATTTAGGATTATTATTGGATTCTCAACTTTCTTTTAAAAAACATGTGAAGAAAGTGGTAAATATAGCAAAATTTAATTTAGCGAATTTCAGATTTATTAGAAATAGTTTGACTAACGAAGCAGCAGTTTTATTCATGAATTCAATGATTATTCCCCATATCACATATTGCATGACTACCTGGACTCCAACATGTAGGTCTTTTCTTAAACCAGTTGAAAGTATTCCTAAACAAACTCTTAAGGTCTTGGATAAAAAAACAAACAGTTTACATCATTGCAGCATATTAACTAAGTTTTCTATTTTGAGTGTTGAACATTTGATTCAATTTGCTGATTTGTAATGTATTTTTAAGATCTTAAACGGTTTTGCTCAACCTGTTTTTAAGGATTACATACATCAGATAACAGGAAGTTGATTGTAATGTGCCATTAAGAAGAACTACCTTTGGTCAATTATCTTTTGCTTTTAGAGGAACACATGAGTGGAACAGACTCCCAGTGGAGCTGAAAGAATTCAAACATTTAACAGGACACTGTGGTTTCTCGAAAAAGCTGAAAATATGGCTATTGACCCATCAAAATTGTGATCATTTATAGTTATTTATGGATATAGATGTAAGATGTGAAGAAGATGTAAGCAAAGTCTTCAGAAAACAGAAGATAAGGAAAGCCAAAGGCCCAGACAGTATCTCTCCAGCCTGCCTCAAAGCCTGTGCTGTCCAGCTATCATCCATCTTCACATTGATCTTAAACAGATCACTGGAGCTGTGTGAAGTCCCCTCCTGCTTCAAACACTCCACCATCATCCCTGTACCCAAGAAACCAAAAATCACAGGACTTAATGACTACAGACCTGTTGCTTTAACGTCTGTGGTGATGAAGTCATTTGAGAGGGTCGTGTTGGCTCACCTGAAGGACTTTACTGGTCCCTTGCTGGACCCCCTGCAGTTTGCTTACCGAGCAAACAGGTCTGTGGATGATGCAGTCAACATGAGACTGCACTTCATCCTCCAACATCTGGACAGACCAGAGACTTATGCAAGGATCCTGTTTGTGGACTTCAGCTCTGCCTTCAACACCATCATCCTGGACACCCTTCAGAATAAACTGACACAGCTCTCCATCCTCACCTCCGTCTGTCAGTGGATCACCAGCTTCCTGACAGACAGGCAGCAGCTAGTGAGGCTGGGAAATCTCACATCCAACACCTGCACCATCAGCACTGGAGCTCCTCAGGGCTGCGTTCTCTCCCCACTGCTCTTCTCCCTCTACACGGACGACTGCACCTCTAAAGACCCCTCTGTCAAACTTCTGAAGTTTGCAGATGACACTACAGTCATCGGCCTCATTCAGGACGGTGACAAGTCTGCTTACAGACAGGAGGTTGATCAGCTAGCTGTCTGGTGCAGTCACAACAACCTGGAACTCAACACGCTCAAAACTGTAGAGATGATAGTGGACTGTAGGAGAAACCCCCCTGCTCTCCCCCACTCACCATCATGAACAGCACTGTAACTGCAGTGGAGTCATTCAGGTTCCTGGGCGCCACCATCTCCCAGGACATGAAGTGGGATACTCACATCGACTCCATCGTGAAAAAGGCTCAGCAGAGATTGTACTTTCTTCCTCAAGTGAAAAAATCCATTGTGAAAAAGGCTCAGCAGAGATTGTACTTTCTTCCTCAACTGAAAAAGTTCAACCTGCCACAGGAGCACATGACACAGTTTTATTCTGCTGTTATTGAGTCGGTCCTGTGCTCTTCTATAACGGTATGGTTTGGGTCAGCCAACAAATCAGATATAAGAAGACTGCAGCGGACTGTTAGGTCAGCAGAAAGGATCATTGGTGTCCACCTGCCCAGCCTTCAGGACTTGTACTACTCCAGAGTGAAGAAACGGGCAGGTAACATCATCACAGACCCTTCTCCCCCTGGACACGACCTGTTTGCACTTCTCCCCTCAGGCAGACGCTACAGATCTCTGTGCACTAGAACATCTAGGCATAAAAACATTTTTTTTCCCCATGCCATCTCCAGCCTAAACAACTAACACAGGAATTATTACCGGTGTTCTGTAATTCATTCCCCATCTTTAATTATTGACTCTCTTCCTAGTACTTTGTAAATATATATTCATATTTTTCTAAACAGCTGTATATATAGAATAAATGAGGCACAAATCTGTACATAAATCTTCTGTTCCAGATTATTACACATTATTTTATTATTGTTAAGTCTTATTTAAATGTTATTGTTCTCATGTCAGATATGTATGTATGTATGTATGCATGTATGTACCAAGAGCTTCTTAAAAACCACAACAAATTCCTTGTGTGTTTGCGCACACTTGGCGAATAAAGCTTATTCTGATTCTGATATGTCATTTTGTTTTAATATTCTTGGATAATTATTTTTTCTGCTCTCAAATTTTTTTCTTGTTCTTAATTTGGTGTATTAATATTTTGTTTATATTTTCTTCCTATCCTTAACATCAACCTGCCAAAAGGGACTACGGATGAAAATTAGCCAGTGTTGGCTAAATCTGGTGCATTTTACATATTGTATGTGTTATTAATGTGCATTGTCCCTGATGAAATAAATGAAATTAAATTAGATGAAACAGTTACTTTTTTATTGATTATTTGATAAATTCTGTATTGCAATAATTATTTTTCATCTTTTAAATTTTCCTTTCTAAAATGCCTACACGACATGCAGGTAAACAAAATATTATTTTTTTTAATAAGTGTTTTATTTTGATTGTTGTTATTTTAAAATAATTGATTTTAATTTTACATTTGTATGACTTGCTTATTAGCTTTTCGTTAAACTCACAAACCCCCTGAAGTTCCTTCACAAACTTGTCATAATGTAATGCTTAATTCACATTACATTGTATATACCAATGATTGTATTTATTTTTTTTTTTTTGGCATTTTAATATCAATATGATACAATATTATCCTATTTAAATCAATGTGATAAACGAGTTACATTCAAAGTAATGTAAAGGTAATCAAAAAGTAGTCTGATGATATTACCAAAAATGTGTAATGTAATGGATTACTAACTACTTATTTTTGTTGTGTAATTTGAAATCAGTAATGGACTACAAATTGTAAGTAATCTACCCAGCACTGTGCATAGCAACTTCTTGTTAGCCACTTAGAACACTGTTGTAACACGTTAAAGCCACTAAGATGATATAACAACGCTATTGCAGCAACCACAGGGAAATGCTAGGGCAACAACTTGGAACATCCTGACAACCACACAGAAATGCCTGAAACACACAAGCAAACAAAAACAAATGCCATGGCAATCACCTAGAACATTCTAACAACACATAGAAATGCCTTGGCAGCCATTCACAACTTCATAGCAACTGTTTAGTCACATCTTGAAAATCACCTAGAATACTGTAGAAACCGCATATCGACAGGCTAAAACTATTAAGAATATTTTTTAAACTACATAGCAACACCCTGACAACCACCAGCAACACAATGTCAAACACAGAGAAACGCCATGGCAACCACCTAGAACATCCTAACAACCACATTGAAATGCCTTGGCAACCACCCACAGCTGCACAGCAACTGCATAGTTCTTGGTGGAACACTGTAGCAACATGTTTAAACTACTAAGAAGATCTTCTTACATAGCAACACCTTAGCACACACCCAACTCACCTTAGCAACTATATGACAACACCCTGGCAACCACCCACAATGCACTAGCAACCGCAAGAAATGGCAAGGGCAGCAATCTGGAACAACCACTCACATCTGCATAGCAACATCCTGGTAACTAGTAGTATCTGTATAGCAACAGGCCAAAACTACCAACAACATTTTACAACGCCCTGACAACCACCCACAACACATTAGCAACTGCATACCAGTACCCTGGCAACCGCTTAGCAACTACAGTACAGAGCCCTGGCAACCATCCAAAACAATACCAGTACCCTAGCAACCACATAAAACAGCTTTTCAGTCGCACAATACTCTAGCAACGCCCTGGCAACCAGCCAAAACACAGCAGCATCACTCGCATGTTTCTCAGACAATCTGAACATCTGGTTTATTTAGGGGTCTATGAAATCTGTTTTATTTTTTCCCAACTTCTGTTTAATTTTTTTCTTTCAAATTCCGTTTTTTCTGTTTACATTTTTCTAGACTGTTTTAATGGTTGAATTAAATGTTATTAATCACACAGCATGTCGTATTAATTTAAATCATGAAACGTGCACAATTTAACAGCAATTTCAGAAATACTGTGTGCTTTTACAATTTTCTGGTAAATAATTTTCTGGTAAATATTCCATAAAAATAATGTGTTAATAATCATTTTATTAGTAGTAGTAGTATTATCATTACATGAAGTAATATATTTCTGTCACAGTTTCTTCAAGTTAAACCGAACTTTTATGCAGGATTCATTTTAAAATGTGTTTTGAGGTTTAATATTATGTGTTTTGATTCAGTGTTCTGACCTACTTTTGATTTATTCATCCAAAATTTAACAAATTCCATGACATTCCACTTTATACAGTAAATTCCATTTTTATGACTGGATTCTGCGATTCCGTGTTTTTTTTTTGTGTTTTTTTGTGCATCAGGGAAATCATAGGGCCCTATTTATTTTCTATAATTTCTTCCTTGAACAGATGATTACATAACAATCTGTTCTTGTCTTATTATCATGCAGAACTGGACATAGATATGCATGTCATCATATAATATACACACTGTGAATTGTTAATACAGTCATTGTGCTGTCAGTGCTGTGCTGACATGAGAAGCAGCCTGCAGTCATGATCATTCACATCTCCTGCTTCTGATTGGTTTTCCAAGCATCATTACCCATCAGTCTACATCATGGGAGGACAGCAGAGCTCCAATGAGATGGTTCCCAATTAATGAGGAGTCTCTCATTGGTCCGTTGACTTACTGCTCTGCCATTGGTGCGTCACTTATTATCATACAGATAGAACACAACGAACAGATCCGTTATGACTTTAGTGACTTTCACAGTAAACTTGATTTATGTGGATTGTAAAATTATAGGACAAACGTCTGTCATTCAAGCTCTGCTTAATACTGGTGGCCCACACCTTCAAGGGGCTGTATAGAAACAGGATTTTTACATTTGCGTATGCACACTTATTCAGCAAGTTATTTTTGTGTAAGAGCAAATTCAGTACATTCTACTATTTATTTATTTATTTATTTATTTATCTGGTGGGATTTAAAAAGTGAAAAATAACTT
Organism: Barbus barbus; assembly: GCF_936440315.1. Lineage (NCBI taxonomy): Eukaryota > Metazoa > Chordata > Actinopteri > Cypriniformes > Cyprinidae > Barbus > Barbus barbus. The sequence goes on along the minus strand of NC_136717.1, from coordinate 25,872,000 downwards.
AAAATATAGATTTTATTTATTATATAATTATATGTAAATGATTATGAACAATATAATTTTATAAATATTATATGATAAATTATTTAGACATTATTAAATGTTATTGAATTTGTTCTTTATTGTTTTTTTATTTAAAATGTGAAAAAAATATTTAATTTATTTAAAATATATATATTTTTAATTTATTCTAATATATTTGGTATATTCTACAGTTTCTGTTGTTTGTTTGTTTATTCATTTATAATTTATTATATAAATACATATAATTTAATTATTATAAGTGAAGCAAACGATAAATTAATGGTTATACATTATATATTAATTAATTTAGTTATTTTTATATATTAGAGTGTTTTACATATAGTATATACACATTATATCCTACAATTTGTATGTATTTATTTGATTAAAATGTGACTTAAAATTTATTAATATTGCAAAATATTTATTTTATTTTACTGTTTTATTTTATTTTATTTTTATTTATTTTTTCCCAAAAGTAAAAAGAGCCTGTTTTATCCTAAGGATGAGAAACATGCAATGGAAAATATTAATGTGAAAACAAATTATACATAATTTTGCTACAATAAACATACTAAATAAGCATATTTCAGATAAAAAAGGCCTTAAAAGTCAATGCCGTATCTTTATGACAAGTATGAGTGTGAGATTTCTATTTGCATTTGATATTCAATACAGTTGATCAGTTCATGCTGGGAGCTGAACCCATTAACCTGGCATGGCTAGCATAATAGTCTACTTTTTGAGCTACAGGAATGAGCATCAGCATCAGTTAATCTACAACTGGAAGTAAATAATAATCATGTGGAGCTGTCTGGGTGAAGTTTAATAGTGTAATCTCATGGATGTAGGTGGGCCCGACTGCTTCACCCAGCGGACTCTTTTGTCTTGAAGGCAGAAGCAGACATGGTTAGCCGCTCTGACGTGAATGACAGTACAGAGGAGAACACTGTCAGGTCAGATTTAGTCTGGCTGCTTTACACTCTCTGATCTGAGACAGACATAGTTTTGGGGCCCATTAACCCTGAAATGATATCAGCGTCAAGTCAATCGCCGCTCCTCCTCTACCTTCTGTCTGTTGGTATGGAGACGGCTGAAGAAGCTCTCCAGCCAGAGGAAGAAGAAATTACGAACTCTAAACCCAACGACTGGCAGCACATACACAGACTTTCAGTCAGTAAAATCAGTGTTCTGTCCTCTATACAATCCATCATTCACAGATATGCTTCTGCTGTAAGCTGCTTGCTTTCAGACTTTCTTTATTACCAGAACCTAGTGTATCTAATAAATAAACCAACAAAAAAAATTAGTACTAAATAAATCAATAAATAACTGCTTTAGAAACATTTTTCAAAAATTGCTCAGAAAAAGAAAGTAACACACTTAGAAATCTGGGATAACTAAAATAACTCAAATGTATATCCTGCAATTTGTATTTTTTATTTTTATCTATAATTTAAAATCTAAAATGTATTATATTCATAATTTACTCAATTGTTTATTTTCCTATTGTCAACTTAAACAATTCTATAAAAATGAAGAGTGTTTTTGCTGCACAGAATCATTGAAGAACCATTTTGTCAGCTAAAATATAGCTTTATAGTTATTTTCTCAGTTTTCTATATTTTCGCTACCAAAAAGAAAAATAGCATTTACTCTGCTTTCATTTGCTGTAATAAGATCAGCTCTCCTGCTCTTCTGTCCTGAGGGCTGATTTGGGAACAGGAGGCTTGTCATCTCTGACAAACATCAGATGATGATCATCATGACGGTGGTTGTTCCTCGTTAGCCGGCGGCGGTGTGGTTCCTGTAGTCCTGACCTGTATGACAGCATTACCTGAACCGCAGAAAAGGGCAGCGCTGTCAGAGACAATGTCCTGCATCCATCCGACAGAAATGTTTTATGATCAAACATGAAAGAGACATGAGGATGGATGGACTGTCATATTCACAGATGGATGTTTAGGACTAGCATACTACTTCTGCTGTATCCCACAATTCAATGAGCTCAACACGACCTTCCATATCCACTGCGTTGCATGATATAAACAGATTTTAAATGCTTCAAATGGCAGAATGCACATCTCATTGCAGATTTACTTCAAATGAAATTCAGTTGTCAGCTTGGAAATAATTATGGTTATTTTTTATTTATTTTTTTTAAAATCCAAGTTAGTATGTGGGTAGATAGTATTTATAGAGTTGTAACTTTTTAGTTTTAGTTACTTTTTCTTATTTGTAAGTCGCTTTGGACAAAAGCGTCTGCTAAATGACAAAAGTAAGTAAGTAAAGTAAAGTATGAAAATGTCTTAATTTTTAGTAGCCCTGTCAGATTAGGTGTCAAAAACATGTTGGGTGTGTGTTGTACTGTGTCCCCTTTATATATTGTCAATTTTGATTACTAACATAAATACAATTAAATTTAGTAAAAAACTGCATATAAACTATAAATTAATTTAAAAACTGTACTTACATATTTAAAAAAAAAACTATAAAATTGAAGAAAAAAAAATGACTAAAATCTGAGCTAAAATTAAAACAGAAAATTCTGTGAACAGTAGGGTTATTATAGTTTAATAAATCTAAAACCATACAATCAATCAATCAATAAACAAGTTAATAGTTACAATAAAGATGCTTCAAAAGGTTCTTCAAGCTGTGCCATAGAAGAACCAGTTTTGGTTCCACAGATAACCATTCAGTCAAAGGTTCTTTAAAGAACCATCTCTTTCTTACTTTTTTATAATCTGAAGAACCTTCTTTCACCACAAAGAACCTTTAGTGAAACAAAAAAGGTTCTTAATGGAACCATTTAGACAAAGGTTCTTCTATGGCATCGTGAAGCACCTTTAGTTTTAAGAGTGTACTTCAAATAAAATAAAAACTTAAGCTTGTTTTATTTCAGATAGTTACCATAAGAACATTTCTCATTTTTATTTAGTTTAACTTAACTAAAACAAAACCTAGAATAAAAAAGAGATAAAAATGATATAGACATTCATATAGATACTGTATGTATTGAAAGAAAAATGATGAAAAAACACAATAAAAATTCAAAATAATAAAAACTGTTAGTAGAAGTATTATTATTATTATAGTGTGTCAACGATACTAAAATAAAACTAGGATACAGTAGCGCACAAATTGTGTAGAAATTTTTTTTTACTCCAAAATTGCTTGTAAATTTCACACAAAAAAAAAAACTCCATTTAAAATCTCTTGTTAAACTCCAATAATCTGTCTCATTTATAGTATGACTTCAAAAAATCTAGTTTTACAATATACTGCACATTTTGACACAATATGTAAAATATAAAATATTCACATGCACAGTGCACTTACTATACACACTTTAGAAACAGAGCAGTGTGGCAGTATGCTGTTACAAAGCTATAGTTAAAGTGTTTCTGTCAGGCGTCTAATGTTCTCGCCACGAGTTTGTCTTTAAGAACAGCCCACTGAGGAAACATGAACATGTGTGCGGTCAGCGTGACGCGACGAGGCCCGTCCAGAGCCACTCACAGCTTGACTGACAGTTTCTTCCATTCCAGCTGGATCTGAATCTCTCCGGACTGTTTTCATTTCTTTCGGCTGGGGATTCGAACACCGAGGTTTTAGCAGCTCAAAGCCTCATATGGCTTTATTGTGTTCCTCTATCCCTCGACAGCACTTGACAATAACGTTACAGGAGGTTATGATAGAGCGCCTTATGATAAAGAACACTGTTCATCCTTCGTGTCCTTTTTTTCTTCAGAACGGCTTCGGTCTTTCATGAAATCCTCAGAGCGGTTGTGAAATACCTGCGGTGGGATATTGCACCATGAAATCTATAATCTTTGCAAACCTGTGCTTCCAATTGTCAGATGCTGTATTGTCCTTATGTGCATAACAATTACTGCATACATAGACTCCAGCTGGATTTGTTTTGAAAGAAATTAATACTTTTATTCAGCTAGGATGCATTACATTGATCAAAAGTGACAGTAAAGACATTTATTGTGTTACTAATGATTTATAATTAAAATAGATGCCGTTCTTTTTAACTTTCAATGCATCAGTGAATTCTGAAATCAGATGTATGGAGGTTTTCACAAATAAAATATGAAGCAGCACAACTATTTTCAACATTGAAAATAATAAGAAATGTTTCTTGAGCAACAAATCAGGATCATGTGACACTGAAGACTAGAGTAATGATACTGAAAATTCAGCTTTGATCACAGGAATAAATTACATTTTGTTATATATATTTAAATAGAAAAATATAGAAGCCTGTTTCCACCAAGGAATAAATTTTTTTTAAACTTTTCATCTCACAATTCAGATTTTTTGTTCCTCATAATTCTGAGTTTAAATCTCACAATTCTGACTTTTTTTTTGTAATTTTTATGTTACACTTCTGAGTTGACATTTTGAAATTCCCAGAACATCTGAATTATGAGATATAAACTCAGAATTTTGAGAAAAAATCAGAACTGTGCGATATAGTCACAGTTATTGTTTTTATTTTTACAGAAAATTATTGATCAGATAAATGCGGCCTTGGTAAACATTACATAGGTCTTGCAAAAAATATTACAAATCTCAAACTTTTGAATGGTAGTGCATAAATAGTATAAAGATTATTATGTTTAATAAAATGTATTTTTGTTGTTGTTGTTGTTTAATAGCGGGTCAATTAACCCTTTACTGCCGCCATCAAATCAATTAAAACACTTGCATTCTTTGCATTCTCGGTATGTACTAAAATGTAAACCTCTCCAGATGTAGGAAATACAAAGAAATATGTCTCAGTTGACAATGTTATGCTTTTTTGTGCATTGTCTGTGCACAAGCGGTGAAAACACCTCTACCATAAATCCCAGCTTAATAAAGCTTACGGTGTACAGTTTTCGTCTCTGTTGAGTTCAGCCTCAGTGCTGCTGATGTAGGTTACTCTTGTAGCAATGCAGTTACATTTTGTTATACTGCCATTACCCTTTACACAGAACAAGCATTATTTCGCATAGACTTGTACACATAATTAACAGACAGTTTTGGAGTTGTGAGACCAGTGCACCTGCGGTGTCACGGCCTGTCCTCATTGTGACTTTGTAAATGCACATACCACTGCGCAAATTGTCAAGATATCCTTTCTAGCTGATGGGTTCTGCTAATTGGCAATCAACCTCATGTGACTGTTCTTTTGCAGCTGCATTTGTAATTTCAGATTTAATTACATTGAAGTCAGGAGTGTCCTTTTGTAGCGTCTCTGTTGTTTTATTCACAATCTGTGTCAACACAGCTTGCACTCATACAATGCAACGTGCAAATGCATCTGAAATAGCTACTAAAATCCTGCTAAAAATGAAATGGCCAGCACAGCGTTACATGAGACTAGCGTTGCAGGACATAAAGAAATGGATGGGTTTTTCCAGCACATCTCTGCTAGGTCAGGCTCCATATCCATGTAAAAGGTGCTCAGATGCAGCTCTAAGAGTGAGAGCAGATAAATACTTCAGGTGCCATTTACAGTGATGACACGACTGTTCACCTCAGTCTGAGGACTGAAGGATGAATATAGAGAAAGAAGCATTAAAAGGAAAGAAATAGGGAATAGTTTGGCTAAGAGAGACTGTCCTTTAGAGAGAGAGACAGAGAAATCAATAAATGAATGCTTAAAAAACCTGTCCAAGTCACATTTCAACCCATGAGCAAAAGAAGAAATTAAACTTTGCAAATGCAGTCTATTTTATGACTATCTTTTTCTCAAGGTATAAATAAGCACTCAAATTTTTTTGAAAAATTATTCAATATTATTTAAATTGTAAAGTATTTATGCACCATTTATCACATTAAAGTAATAAAACTGGGCTTAATTATCATTAAAAAATGCAATAAATTCTTGATGGTCATAAAATAGGCTTCTTTTTATGCAAAATATAATTTCCTATTTTTCTGTTCTGGAAAGGTCGTCAGTGTCCCAAGATACCAGTGTGGTTCAACTTTGACCTCTAGTACAAAATCCTTGTCCATGTCTTCATGTTGTACTAGTATGGCTAAATGGCGGGACCATTTTCTGTTGGTCTTGTCTTTATTTTAAAACACTTTTTGATGCAATTCAAATCTATAAGTTCACAGAGATGGCACCAGTCTCGTATATGCATGAATATATAGTCAAGCTCTGGTGTAGTCCATAAATATTTGCCTTTAAGTCTGGCGAAAAGAAGAAGAACTAGAAAACAGGCATTCTTTAGTCCATTTTTGCTTTAATTTCCATTATTTGACTTTTTCAGCAAAACAGTATTAAAATAATAAGACGCTCAAATACCATATATAAGGGACTTGAGACAAGGGTATATTCAGCTACAGCCTCCTACATTCACAGAGAGCTTTTGATTTGTTCTGTGAACTGGAGCAGAACATCTTGGACTAAAAAAAGGATAGCGTTCAGAGTCAGCACACTTACAGTGGGAGACAAGGATGGAAAACAAACATGTCTCCTCATATCACTGTAACATAGAAGCGAGATGCTGAGACGTCAGCGAACTGAGCAGAAGAGTATGATTAGTATTTTCCTGAGGTGTGACCAAATATATCTGCCGCGCTATAGCAAAATCTCTACATTTCCAGTGCACAAAGAGATCATTTTCATGCCAGTTATTCAAATGAAAACCTGCAGTGGAATCTCTTCAGAAGCTGCTAATGACAGCCATGGGCAGGTTTCTCATCTCCAGATGCCGACGAAGGAAAGACGTTGCCAGTGTGTTTCCTTGGAAACTCCTAGAATAACAATTGCTGCTAGCTGTCTGTTGATGTTGCCAACTCTTCCAGTCTGATGCATGCCAGCATGTGCCTGTGTTTCAAGTGTGAGGCGCTGGTGTTGAACATATGCTTGGCAGCGCCGCATCTCATTGAAGCCAAAAACATGCAGACCTTGCACTTAGATATTTGCAGTTGATCTGTCCTAAAAACATTACTGACCAATAAAACCTTAGCAACTCTCTTTAATAGAGTCCATCAGTTGGGTTCTGTAAGTAAAAATCCCATAAATTTTCTCCTTTGGGGAATTGATTTTTTAAAGTTATTTTTATGCCTTTTTATTGAGATAGGACAGTAGAGAGACAACAGGCAATTACTGATACAAATTGCTCCAGTCTCTTTATGCTCTCAAATGTAATTATTTGTGTGTGTTTATATTTATGTTTGCATATTTTGCAATAAATGTAAAATTACAATTATGTTATATACATAATCAACCTATTTAAATCAATAGTTTTATATTTATCCATCATCATTTGCAATAGTTCTTTCCCTCATTAAAGCCATTAATTGCACAGCCTTGTACCTTTTCTCTTGTGCTTTTTTGCTTCAAATCAAAGTTTGTAATGTTGCGATTCACCTCAATGCTGGTTGGTTTGGTTTTAACAAGGTTTTTTTTTTTTTCTTATGGGAAAAATGAATTCATACATTTGTATTCACTCGAATTAAAACAGTTTACTACTTCATTTAGCCTTTTCTTCTAAGAAAAACCAACCTAATCTCAGGAGAAAATGTATCTATTTCACAAGGTGGCGATTTCGTATGAATTCATAGAATGTGATTTGTACAAGGAACCAAAACTCCATCAGTGACAGAATGGAGAAAAAAACCTTGGGAGAAACCAGGCTCAGTCGGGGGGCCAGTTCTCCTCTGGCCAGACGAAACAGCAGTTCAATTCCAACTGCAGCAAAGTCAGATTGTGTAAAGGACTCATCTGGTTCCTGTGGTCTTGTCCCAATGGCTGTCTAGGTGACAAGGTCTTCACTGGGGATCTGTCTCTGGGGCTCATCTAAGTGATCTGGATACGGACTGGATCGGGTGGCTACCGTGATCTCGGAATAAGAAAGAAACAGACTAATATTAGCATAGATGCCATTCTTCTTATGATGTAACAAGTGCATCGGGTGTTATGGGAGGTGTTCCCGGTTCTGGTTGACCTAATTAATGCAGTCTAACAATCCTTTAACGGATTTTAAAGTCGTGTCGTCGTCGTGACGTATTGTTATTTATTGTCGAAATTGGTGCTCTGCGTTTAACCCATCCAAGTGCACACACACAACAGTGAGTAGTGAACAAATGCACACACACACCGTGAACACACACCCGGAGCAGTGGGCAGCCATTTATGCTGCGGCGCCCGGGGAGCAGTTGGGGGTTCGGTGCCTTGCTCAAGGGCACCTCAGTCGTGGTATTGAGGGTGGAGAGAGCGCTGGACATTCACTCCCCCCACCTACAATTCCTGCCGGCCGGGGACTCGAACCCGCAACCTTTCGATTACGAGTCCAATTCTCTAACCATTAGGCCACGACTTCCCCACGAATATTAGAAGCGTATTAGTGTGTTGTGTACACCAGGTTAAAGAGATGTGTCTTTAATCTAGATTTAAGCTGACAGAGTGTGTCTGCCTCCCGAACAGTGTTAGGTAGATTGAACTATTTTGAACAAAGTTGTGTGAAAAACTCCCATAGTGCCTGGTTCTCAGCCAGCGTGCAACTTCACATGCTTACAGGTAAAAATCACAGCCAGGAACAGATTAGTCGTAAGTACAGTGCTAAAGCTCACGGCAGAACTGGTGTTAGTGCCAACTCGGCCTCAATGAAGGCTTGTGACGTTCCCCGTTCAGTTTATTTTCCCTCAGAGAGCAAAGACTGTGGTATGAATCTGGTCTTAAGACGTCTATGAATCTGGTCTTAAGTCTATGTGGTCTTAAGACGCTCGCCGCTGCGAGCTAATATGAAGAGACGCCCCTCGGAGACACACAGCTGATTACACGTTGGGAGTCTCGATCACGACCCATCATTTTGAGTGCCTAGCGCAGGATGTCAAACGTGGACTGAACATTAATACCAATGTTTCCAAAAGCTACTGATGTCATCAGAAGCTACACTGCAATTAACTGCTGCTAGCATGTAATTCACATGGCACTGCAATGGCACCATCCTAAGAACAAAAGACAGGTTGTGGTTAGCTTTGTTTGCTACGACAAGCAACACTATTACTTGGGCTCTTACTTGGGGTAGTGATTTGAACAAACCCCTAATGCTAAGTCTGGTTTGTAACCTGCTAGCTTGTATAACTTTTCTATGCATCTGATTTGGGTACGTTAAAACAGGTGGATAAAATGTCACAGACACTCAGAACACCCTAGTTTAAAACACACTAAATCCCAACCAGAACTACATAGCAACTACATAGCAATTGACTAAAACCATCCGATCAGCTTAGCAACACACTAATAACAAGCAGAATAATTTAACAACCACATAGTAGCACACTAAAAACCAAGCAGGACAACTTGGCAATCACAAAGCAGCAGAGTTAAAACCAAAAACACTTCTTAGTAACCACTAAAAGTCAAAACCAATTAAAAACCTTAGCGAACACATAGCAGCACACTAAAAATGGCCAAGAACAACTAAGCAACACACTAAAAACTGCATAGCAACAGCCTACGAACAACACGGAACACCCTAGCAACCACATAGCAACACACTAAAGACCAAGAACACCCTAGCAACCACATGGAAACACCCTAAAAAACAAGAACAGTTTAGCAACAGCATAGCAACACATTAAAAACACTTTAAACACATTAAAATGGCATAAAACACCCTATAAGCCACCTAGAACACCTTAGCAACCACATAGCAACACACTAAAAAATATAAACCACCCAGAACACCCTAGCAACCACATAACAACACATTAAAAACCAAGAACAGCTGAGCAACAGCATAGCTAAAACCCCAAATCACCCAGAACACCCTAGCAACCACAATGCAACACACTAAAAACCACTTAGAACACCTTAAAATTGCATAGCAATGTCCTGCAAACCATCCAGAACACCCTAGTAACCACATAGCAACACACTAAAAAATATAAACCACCCAGAACACCCTAGCAACCACATAACAACACATTAAAAACCAAGAACAGCTGAGCAACAGCATAGCTAAAACCCCAAATCACCCAGAACACCCTAGCAACCACAATGCAACACACTAAAAACCACTTAGAACACCTTAAAATTGCATAGCAATGTCCTGCAAACCATCCAGAACACCCTAGCAACCACATAGCCACACACTAAAAAACAACCAGAACAACTTAGCAGCACATTAAAAACCTCCCACAACACCCTAGCAACCACATAGCAACACACTAAAAACCGAGAACAGTTCATCAACCGCATAGCAACACACAAAAACCACCCAGAACATCCTAGAAACCACATTGGAATGCATTAAAGACCTTCCTGAATATTCTAGTAACTGCACAGAAACGTGTTAAAAGTTAACAACTACTCAGAACATCTTAGCAACCACCATCAGAGAACTGTGAAATCTAGTCTCTCTACACAGCTGAGCAGATGAAGTGTGCGACGTCTTCAAATAACTCTCTAAGAATATAAGTGTTTCTGTGTAAGAGTAAAGTCAGTCTCCTTCACTTTCTCTCACACTCGGCTGCCTAGCAACGTTGCCTTGGCAACTGTATTGCATCGGTGAAGTCTGTGGAAGTGCAATCCTGCCCCCGAAAAAAGAAAAACACACAAAGTCAAGGAGAAACACAGTGATGACTTCATTTTCTTCCCTGAATGAGAGTATATCGCTGGCGTTTAAATTGATGAGCACTGAAAGAATTTCCCCTGACACTCGTCTCTCACTTTAGCAATCCAGGATAGATACAAGCCCTGCCCACTGAGACAGAGAGGAACCAATCAGCATCTAGCGTTTTGTTTGTGGAGATCAAGTGAGAAAGCCATTTAAGCTGCTTATATTGGCCATCTGAGCTTTAGCAATCCAGGATCAGGCTGTCTGATGAGGAGAAACACTGAAATTGTTTTGAATTGGCTGAAGTGCTCAGAAAGGGATATTCCAGCCAAAAATCTAAATTTACTTTTAATTTACTCATCCTCAGGTCATCCGAGATGTACTGTAAATCAATGGCTACCGTCACTTTCAGAGTCAAAAAAGTATATACAGGCAACACAAAATTAATCCCCGTGGCTCCTGATAGTATATTGAGGTTTTAGGAAGCGAAACGCTTGGTCTGTGCAAGAAACAGAACATTATTTACAACATTATTATCTGTAATCCAGAGCCGCAGGCAAACAGGGAGATCCGATTGCGTTGTGAATACTGCGTCAGTCTCTATTGGGACTTGATTGTCGGTGTGTTTTGGATGTATATATGTGTTTGAGATGTTTATATATATAAATGAAAAAATGTAACGATGAATGCAAAAAATAATAAAGATAATATATATAAATATAATAATATAAAAAATGTATAGATTATGCAGGACTTCAGTTATCAAAATGCTCTAAATGGCTCAAAATAAACCATAAAATACAGTTGTGGTCAGAATTATTGAAACCCTTGGTAAATATGATCAAAGAAGACTGTGAAAATTAACCTGCTTTGTTAATCCTTTTGATCTTTTATTTAAAAAATTCACAAAAAGCTAACCTTTCATTGGATAATAAGAATTTAAAATGGGGGGAAATATCATTATGAAATAAATGTTTTTCTCTGATACACATTGGTCACAATTAACGACACCTTTTTATTCAATACTTTTTGAAACCTCCATTTGTCAGTTTAACAGCTCTAAATCTTCTCCTATAATGCCTGATGAGGTTAGAGAACACCTGACAAGAGATCAGAGACCATTCCTTCATCCAGAATCACTCCAGATCCTTTAGATTCCCAGCTCCATGTTGGTGCTTCTTCTCTTCAGTTCACCTCACTCATTTTCTACAGAGTTCAGGTCAGAGGACTGGAATGGCCAGCAGAAGCTTGGTTGTGTGCTCAGTGACCCATTTTTGTGTTGTTTTTGAGGTTTGTGTTTGGATTATTGTACGGTTGGAAGATCCAAACATGGCCCATTATAAGATTTCTAATAGAATCAGTCACTTATTGATTTTTTATCTGTTGGTATTTGATAGAATCAGTGATGCCATGTGTCTGAACAAGATGTCCAGGACCTCCAGCAGAAATATAGGTCCACAACATCACAAATACAGCAATATATTTCATTGTACACATGGGGTACTTTTTATCCCTGTGTTCACCAAACCCATCTTGAGTGTTTGCTGCTAAAAAGCTCATTTTTTAGTTTCATCTGACCATAGAAGCCAGTCCCATTTGAAGTGCCAGTCCTGTCTGATAACTGAATATGCTGGAGATTGTTTTTGGATGAGTGAGGAGAATTTTTCTTGAAATCCTCCCAAACAACATGTGGTGATGTAGGGGCTGTTTGACAATTTTGTTTTAAGGTTTTCTGACCCCGAGACTCAACTATTTTCTGCAATTCTCCAGCTGTGGTCCTTGAAGAGTCTTTAGCCACTCAAACGCTCCTTCTCACCGTGCATTAGGACGATATAGACACACGTCCTCTTCCAGGCAGTTTCATTACATTTTCTGTTGATTGGAAATTATTAATTATTGCCCTGATGGTGGAAATGGGGATTTTCACTGCTCTAGCTCTTTTCTTAAAGCCACTTCACTAATTTGTGAAGCTCAATTATCTTTTGCTGCACATCAGAAATATATTCTTTGTTTTTTCTCATTGTGATGGATGATTAAGGGAATTTGGGCTTTGTTTTCCCTCCTATTTATATTTCTGTGAAACAGGAAGCCATGGCTGGATAATTTCATGTTCATAATCACCCTAGAGTGCTCAAAATTGTGAATATGAATGGGAGTATACTTCAGAGATATTTTACTCTTAAGAATTTCTAGGGGTGCAATAATTGTGTCCAACGTGTGTTTGAGAAAAACATTTATTTCATAATGATATTTCCCCCCATTTTAAATTCTTATTATCCAATGAAAGGTTAGCTTTTTGTGAATTTTTTAAATAAAAGATCAAAAGGATTAACAAAGCAGGTTAATTTTCACAGTCTTCTTTGATCATATTTACCAAGGGTTTCAATAATTCTGACCACAACTGTATATATACTGTATAATTTTTATATATATATATATATATATAAATGTATATATGTATTGTATAATCACACACACACAAATATATATTTAAATGTAAATTCTTTTATATTATTATTATTATTAATTATTTGATTATTTTAAAAAAATATTTTTATATGATTAATATTTTATCATTATATATTATTTTATTATTATTATTATTATTATTTTAAAATTTATTTACAATTATTTTATGGACATTTTAAGGGGCTGTGTGGCAAAGTTGAAATCTATTTTGATATCTGTGTGAATTCCTTAGACTATATTGACCTTTCAGGGAATAAATAGGCATAATTAGTTCAAATTAACGGTGTAATTATTTTGCAAAACTTGCAGAACTTTTGTTATCCAATTCAGCATCCTGTAACCCAATTCTTTTCCGATTCGCACTTCCAGTTAAAAGGAAACCAGTTCAAACCATGTCTCCTCGCTGTTGCTCAATATGAGAGCCAAGAGCCACAGCTATGCTAATGCATCTCGTACACAAGAAAGCCAGCGCTCCACGTTGACTGAGGCTGGCCAGGAGCCCTGAAGAATCCTCTCGATGGTCATGCCATGCCTGTCGCAAAAAGATGAAAACAGATGATTATGCATGGCAGCCATGCAGGGACGGAGGCGATGATCTAAGTCAACTTTAATCACAGAGATTAGAGACACCAGGGGCCCGGCCAAACAACACCTAGCAAAGTCTGTCCACAGGGCTCTATTTGAAGACGACAAACCTCATGTAATATACATGAGTGCATTCTCATTTAGATACGGCACGCCGACGGCAGCCCACGGCTGAGAGTTTTAGGATGCTAGACTGGTGCTTAGGGATGAGAATCGTCAAGAATGAAATTAATCTGGTTCCAATTCCACTTAACAAACCCAGTGCTATGACAACAGAATGGTCCAAAAGACTCACAAATATTCTATTGAATCAAATCAATAAAAAGACTCATTCATAGGTTTTTGAATCTTTTTGACCAGTTCATTTAAAGATTTGTGATTCATTCTGACTGATTCATTAAAAGATTTTTGAAACATTTTGACTGATTTATTAAGTGTCTGTGAGTCTTTTTGATAAATTGATTATGTGAGTGTTTTTTATCAATTTATTTATTAAGGAGTCTTCTTGACCAATTTATTATACGATTTGTGAATCTTTTAGACCTATTCTTTAATGCATTAGCCTTTTTGACCACTCCATTAAAAGCACTTTAAATCATTTTGATCAGTTCATTATAAGATTTATGAATCTTTTTGACTGATTCATTAAAAGATCTATGAGCCTTTTTGATGAATTTATTATAAGATATGTGAATTTTTTAGACTGAATCAAATGAAAATTAGAACATTTTTGACCTATTCATTAAAAGATCTTATTTAATATTTTTGACAGATTCATGAGAAGATTTGTGAATCTTTTTGACTGATTCAAGAGAAGGTTTGTGGGTAAACCTTTACAATAAGGTTAATTAGTTAAAATTAGTTAACTACTGTACATTAGTTAACATGAACTAAGAATGAACAATACTTCTACAGCATTTATTAATCTTAGTTAATGTTAATTTCAGCATTTACTAATGCGTTATGTTTGTTAACATTAGTTAATGCACTGTGAACTAACATGAACAAACAATGAACAACTGTATTTATATTAACTAACATTAGCAAAGATTAATAAAGCGTGTAATAAATGTAGGGTTCGTTGTTCGTTCATGTTAATTAATACATTAACTAATGTTAACAAATGACACCTTATTGTAAAGTGTTAACGTTTTGAATCTTTATACCGATTCATAAACACATTATGTTGTTTTTTTTTGGTTTGTTTGTTTTGGCCAATTCATTATAAGATTTGTGAGTCTTTCTGATCGATTTAATAGAAGATTGGTGAAGCTTTTAGACTGATTCATTGAAAGAGCTCAGTTGTTTCGAGAAATTCATTATAAGATAATAATGAATTATAAGACTCTTTGACAGGTTCATTAGAAGAAGTGTGAATCTTTTAGACTGATTAAAGATATGTCAATCTTTTTGATTCATTAATTGTACAATTCATTATAAGTTTTGCGAGTCTTTTAGATTCTTTAAAATATTTTTTTACACTGAATCATTAAAATATCTATGAGGCTTTATTTCTGACCGAGTCATTTTTTTGGCGAATCAGACTACACTGGTCGTGCTTTATGATTGTTACATTTGTGCTATTGTTTGTCAACAGAAATGAGTTGTCAATTTACTGTTTTACATCATTTCACTATATTTATTGCTCATTACATTCAGCTCAAACAGCAAGTTCATAATTTAGCCCAAGCAATTTCTACTACTGTGCACTTACTCTATAGATTCGGTAGTGATTTTGAGTATTTTGGTATGTCCTTTTGTCCATGTTGGTCCATTTAGATGAATCTTCCTCTAATTTTGTTGTGCTGTTGGTTCATTATGAACATTATCAAGTTAATTTCTAGCTCTACCACCAGAGGCCATTTTTATTATGACGGTTAAAAGGTTATAGCCAATATAGTCACACGTATAATCACCCGCTTCAATCCAGTCTCTGCTATGTATTGTTATGAAGACAGGCCACTTCCTGTCCTGTCATAACACAAATCAACACTGACTGCTAATTTTTGTTGGAAAAACTAACATTCCACACTAATTACTGCAGGAGGAAATGATATGATAGGCTTTCTTAGGCGGCGTGCTGTTAAATTCATGACCACGCAGCACCTGTCTGGGTGTTTGGCGATGCCGTATGTTCATCCCGCTCTTAACGCCGACTCAAAGAGCAAATACCTTGCCCCTCAAGGCGAGAGACCCTCTGCATACCAAATCAGTCCTGCCCCGTCCTGTCAGGACCCATTCGGCGCAGCATCCATCTCCCCGGCTTGCTCCTCTCTCAGATAAGGGTTAGAAAAGGCATTGTGGGTAATGATATGCCATCATCTCTTTGCTTATAGTGCATGGCATAGTCCCCAGCAAAGCATACTCATGTACGCATGTGTGCACGTAGATGTTCACCAGCCTCAGGTCATTGAGCTGACAGGTGAGAGGAGGGATGTTTACTGGTTATGATATCAAAATGATAAACGGAGACTAAGCTATGGATTCATGCTGGAGAGTTATATCAGATATTCAGGATGATTTTGCATTAATTAGGCAATTGTCTTTTAGGAAAATTAAAGAAATGCTTTGCAGTGTTTTTACTTTTTCAACTTTATCTCGCACTTTTTTGTCTAATCAAATATGCACTAGAATGGGCATTTTGACTCAATTCATTCATTTACACGATTCAGTTCAAACCACTCGATTGAACAAATCAGTTCAAAACTCATACTGAACAATTAACGTGGGATCACACAAAAATGTTATATTATTGTAGGAAGCAAATAAGTGAAAATAAAGAAAAACTCAAAATATTTAAATAAAAAAAATCATCTCTGTCCATCTGTTACGAAAGAGGACTGGAGGCAAGACAGATGGTTACGTTAGTTTATTGAACAACAGTATGGCGGGTGCAGGAGATGGCAGGTGGGTATGGAACCGGTAGAAGCAGACAGGTGTAACGGTGGCTGAACTTGAATCTTGTCTTTTGTAGGTGGAGCGGGAATCACAGGGAACCAGAGAAGGCACACACCGCCGACCAGGAGCGGACACTCGGGAAGAGCTGGAAGTACTAGGATCCTAGGAGCACAGAATGCAGATAAGTAGATTTAGCAGGTAAGTCCCCAAAGTGCAACCGTTACTAAGGCTGTGGTAGCTTTTAGCAGTCTTCCTTCTCATGAACGAGACCAGACATCGAGTGTTTGACAGTGTGTGTCTTTATAGGGAGAGGTGACGAGGAGCAGGTGTGTGTAATCAGAACACAGGTGAGCGTGATCGCTGTGATTGTGGTGGCAGAGCCTGGCAGATCTGTGGCACTGTCTATGGCCGTTTCTCAATATGCGTACTTGTCTGTACTTGTGTTCTTGTGGACTTGTGAAACGTCATCAGTCGCTGCCGAAGTACTGTTCCAATTCAAAGTTCACATCTAGCCAAGTCCAGTTCAAATCCCCGGATGTGTTCTTGATCCGCCCCTTTTACCGAGGATGCATCGAGAGGTGACTTGTGCGGACTTGATACGGGCCATAACCCAGAATTCAGTTCGTCCTCCCGTCCTCGAGAGTTCGTTCTTCTGAGTCGAACTTGGCAAGTCCAAACTCGAAAGGACGGAAGTCCAGACTCTGCGAACTTGGTATTGAGAAACGGCCTATATCTCTGTATAATTTAGTTGTTTATTTTTTATTGTTAATTTTATTATATTATTATTGTATTATATTATTTTATTATATTATTATTGTATTATATTATTTTTAACTATTTCATACATATAATGAATTTAAAATGATCTATCTAGATCTGTCTCTAATATAAAAATTGCATATTAATTATTTACATATATTATTATTATATTCTAAACACAATATTATTGTATCATTAATGTATTGTGTTATTTATAACTATTTTATAAATATGAATAATATAAAATAATCTATATAATCTAATCGATATAATTTTTTGTCTAATCAAATTGCACTGGAATGAGAATTTTTATTTATTTATTTATTTAGTCATTTAGCAGACGCTTTTATCCAAAGCGACTTACAAATGAGGACATAAGAAGCAATCAAAACCAACAAAAGAGCAACAACGTGCAAGTGCTATTACAAGTCTTGGTTAGCCTAACGCAGTACAGATAATTATTATTATTATTGTTGTTATTTTTTAATAAAAAGACATAGATAAAATACAATTAGAATAGATAGTGCTAGAGTTAGAGGGTCAAGTAAAGATTAAAGTAATTGTGACTCTTTTAATTCATTTCCATGAATCAGTTCAAACCATACTATTTAATGAATCAATTTCAACATATCTATAAAAATTACATTTAAAAAGCAGAATAAATATTAAAATACATACGGACTATTCCCAATAACAGACAGTTGGAAATTTAGCCATTAGGTCCAAGAAGTTAAAACAGACTTATTTTTCTGTATCAGAGAAATGGCCAGCTGAATTTGAAGGCTGATTCTGAGAGGGTCAAAGGTCAGGGGCGATGAAGAGCTCTTCAAAAACACATCTGCATCAAACCCAGGATGAAAACAAACAGTTGTCAAAGCCACTTTGTCGTATTTCATAACACATCTCCATCTGAGCTCTCATAATCTGTCTCTTTTGTTTAGCAGAAAGATAATATTGAAAATCTCTGGCAGCGCACAGATAAAGATTATCATTAATCCTGTTTCTCTTAATAAGAATTTCATACAAAGCAGCTGGTGCATATTAAACCGAGAGCAGAGCAATAAAAGGTAATGCACTAATTTTTTCACACATCATATTAACGTGCAAACAAATGGGCACTGAGCCTCGAAGACACGGTTTGGAGACGTTTCCCAAATGCCTCTGCTTTGAAGCGCCACATTTTCTTCATTAAACTTTATTCGTGTACTCTAAAAGAAAGTCCATGTGCAAAGCGTGGCTGTTGAACTTTAAAATGTTGTTGAAAACTGCGGTTTGATCACGTTTGAAGTCCGGTTTGGAGGAAGGAGACGGTACAGTCACACGGAAGAGGACACATCTGGAAACGTGATGGTCATTCACACTTCATTCAGTCTGCTTTGAGACTGAGCATCTCTGGAAAACTCATTAAAACAGTTAAAAGCTCTTGTAAAGTCAGCGTTCACCACTCATTTTGCTTTCTTGGCAAGTTTACATTGCAGAAAAGCAAGGGGCAGTAACTATGGAAGCCTGTTTCCGTCACAGGATAAAAATACAAATGGTAATTGCAACTTTTTTCCTCACAGATAAAAAAAGTTTTGTGAGATAAAAAGTTGCAACTAGGATAATTGTGGGGAAGTCGTGGCCTAATGGTTAGAGAGTCGGACTCGTAATCGAAAGGTTGCGGGTTCGAGTCTCGGGCCGGCAGGGATTGTAGGTGGGGGGAGTGAATGTACAGCGCTCTCTCCACCCTCAATACCACGACTGAGGTGCCCTTGAGCAAGGCACCGAACCCCCAACTGCTCCCCGGGCGCCGCAGCATGGCTGCCCACTGCTCCGGGTGTGTGTTCACGGTGTGTGTGTGTGTGTGTGTGTGCATTTGTTCACTACTCACTGCTGTGTGTGTGCACTTGGATGGGTTAAACGCAGAGCACCAATTTCTTTTTTTTTTTTTTTTTTTCTTTTTTTTATTTGGCCTGTCAGTAACACAGATAACACATGACAGTACGTATGTGTAGTTATGCTATCATCATTCACAGCCTTTTTTTTTTTATTAATTAATTAATTAAATTTTATATACCCTTTTATTTAACCATACTATGACCGACAAGACCAGGGGACAGAGAAAACAAGAGAGAGAAAAAAAAAAAAAAATAATAATAATAATAATAATAATAATAAAAAAATAATAATTATAATTATAATGATAATAATAAAAATAATAATAATAAAAAAAATAAAAAAAAAGGAATTAGAAAAAAAAAAAAAAAAAAAAAAAAAATTGTGGATAAAGTCAACAGAGAAGGGGGAGAGAGAGAGGAAAAAAAAGAGAATGGGGGATAGAGAGAGAGAGGAAAAAACAAAACAAAAAAAAAAAACAGACAATTTGCTTCGATACCTGCTGACAAAAAGAGAAAACAACAGAAGACACAACAGAAGACACAACATCAGAGAAACTGCAGCAACAACCAACATCTGTATGAATCACAATAAATTCTAAATGTTAAATGTTATTGAGCAACACGCATAACTAATATTACAAAATAAGTTTTGAAGCAACAGCAGATCAGAACAATGTGTGTCTGTGAGCACCCGTTTTTACACCAATGTGAATGCTTGAGTGTACACCTGTGTGTGTGAGCGCGCTTGTGTTCATAAGGTTCCTCCATGTAAATGTTTAATAGTGTGTGTGTGGGGAACAACAGCCCCATCCCGCAAGGCATGAAGCAGGCATGGAAGAGCACCAATTTCGAGTATGGGTCACCATACTTGACAATACGTCACGACTTTAAAAAAAAAATATATATATATATATAATTGCAAAAAGTTGCAATTACATTCTACAAAAACCTCTACTGCATGTGACCAACAGGTACTAGCATTAGCAGTACATCTGTCCATACATTATAACTGTCAGCGAATCACAGTCACCCCAGTCATTAGCGCCCACGCTAATGAGATCACAGTCACCTGCCTTCTAATTCACCACACCTGCCACGGCCTATCAGCACCACTATATCTGCACTCTGCCAGCACTCCTTCCTCGTCCGGTCTACCGTTCACCAACCTGAACCTAGCATGGCTCTCTCACGCGTAACCTGTTGTTTACTCACCTCCAGAGTTCCCGCTGCTCCACCGTCGAAGTTCTCCACCGCTCCTGTTCTCCACCGGTCCTTGGATCCCCACAAGCCTCCTGAGCCCGACCCTCCCACTGAGATACTCACCTCCTGATATCACTCACGTCCTTCTCTCACTTCCTTGCAAGTCTGACAATAAACCCTGCTAACCACATTTCTCCGTGTCTCTAGTCTGTGACCTGACAATAACATACATTACCTCTTTCTTTTGCTCTATTCGTCATGCCAGTATCCTCCAGACCCCTCAAACAAGCAGATGTTTCTGCTGCAGAAACTCAGTGTAACTGCATGAGATGAGATGTAGCTGAGAAGGAACTCAAGGCCAACAGATGCGTGACGACAGGAGACAAATGATGGATTTTCACAAGCGCAGCGTTTGTTTCCTATTTTCATCAATGTCGGCCTGAGGTTGTACATTATCCTGTTAGCGATTGAGTTCAAGTGAGGTGAATACAGAAATGCAGTGCGGCGATTAACTTAATTATCAGGCCTGTTTGCAATTATGCTACAAACGAGAGTTACAGAGCTTTGATCCTGAGCAAGAAGACTGTGTGCTTCAGGATGGGCCTAGAGGAACCAGCTAAACTCCACTTCATGCACTCATTGCAACACATTTTGCTTGTACTTGTTGGGAACAAAAGAATCATGGGATGGTTGACTAACTTAATCTGTTTCAACAGGTTTTTTTTTTTTCTTTTTTCCGAATCTTGTAGTCATAAAACACAAGTTGTTGTGTTTTTTATTGTGTGTGTGTGTGTTTAATTTATGTATTTCTTTATTTCTTGTTTGTTACTAGGACTGGGTAATGTAAATAATAATAATAATAACAACAGGTAAAATTTATATTTAATATTTTCATTTTCTATGTTACCAATTTTTTATGTATTTTAACTATATATGATGAATATTTATTTACAGAAATATATATGTGTAATTAACATAAATGCAATTATTAATAATTGCAATATGTATTTTGTATTTTATTCATATTAATGCAATTTCAACCAAACAGTCAAGTCTACATCTGTAGATTCAAGATGTTTTCGAACACAACAATATTATTTAATCATTAATCAAACTTATTAACTTGAATGCAATTTTTTTTATTAAAGGGGTCCTATTATGCTTTTTTAATTTTAGTCAGTGTGTAGTGTGTATGTTTGGGCATAAAACGATCTACAAAGTTACAAATCCTCAAAGTCCACTCCAAAGGGAGATATTTCGTTTTTTAAAAATCCCTTTTCAAGAACTACAACGAACGGCTCTTTTGGACTACAGTGTTGTTTTCCTGTATTTGTGACATCACAAATTTTAAATCCCGCCTACGGAAATTTGAATAATTGAGGGCTGAAGAGCACTGCATGTTTCAAAATGGAAACCCAGTGCGGGTGTTTTTATATCACTGTATTTCTGATGGAAACCAACTGTTTTCAGAAAATTTTGGATGGCATTTTAATTTAATCTTGCATATAATGTCTGATAAAGCAGCGTTTGTGAGCGGAGCTCTGCTTTGTGTACAGCGTTACCGGGGAAATCTCGCTCTCTTCCGCTCCAAAAGCGCCTCCTGCTGGCAGAGAATTAATTTGCATATATATTCCGCCACAAATAGTGTAAGTCTGTGGGACTATGGTATAAATAAATTCAACTGTATAACAGTTTCAGTGCAATTCATATTAGAATGTTAGAATTAAAGAACAATAAACATATTACCGTTGCACTTATCTGTATATAGTCAATGCAGTTATTTTTAAGCTGTTGTTGACATCCCATCTAAAACGTGATTTAGCCAAAGAAAAACAACAACAATAACATTAAAACATTAATATGTCTTGTAATATCCGTGCGTGCAAAGGTTCTACACGATCCTCTTGTTCAATATTCTCGGGGTCTGAATTGATATGGCAATATTGACGAACTTGCTGTTCTGGCAAGGGGCGGGGCCTAAAACTGAAACGCCGTCTAAGCTGTTCGCCAATCACAATGCATTGGAACAGCTAACCAATCACAACACATTTCGTTTTTCGGAAGGCGGGCCTTCATCAAACCCGGAACTAATCGAGCCGTTTGTGTCAGGCTGGGGAGAGAGGTATTGTAATAAATTATGTAAATTATTGTAGTAAATTATGTGAAAAATAATGCGATTTTCAAACCACCAAGCATGAGAGCATGTTCCAGCACACCACCAAAACAAAATCAAGACTTTGTAAAAGAGCATAATAGGACCCCTTTAAAGTTTATAGATGCTTTTAAAACATTAGCAAACACCTTCACATTAAGGTGGTGAGTTTTGCATAAGCAAACTCTAATTATCTTCAGAAAATGTAAAAATGCAGTTCGACCAAAACTCCTACCAGAACATTAATTAATCAGCAGAATTAATTTATCTCATAAAGTGCATTAGTTGGCTGTCTATTTATTACTGTAAATATGTATGAGCATATGAATTATGAATGATGTTAATGCATGTCTTTGTGTTTGGAGCACTCTGTGTCCATCTCTGTATGATCTATAGTGCATCAGAGGGACACAGAGCCCTTGGGGAGTTCGTTCAGCGCATTCAGATGTGACTGCCACTAAAAGCGGCTAGTTGAAGGCTTCTCTATAGTGCTGACCCAAGAGAAAGAGATGTCAGGAGTCTGTAAGGTAGCTTTTGAGTTTCTTTGGTTCACTGTAAACCCAAATAAGTTGGCAAAACTGGAGGTAATCAGTTAAAAATGACAAGAACACAACAAAATGAATACAACTTTAACTAAATAAAAACTAAAAAAAAAAAATGTAAAGATGTATTATTTTAAGCTCCATCATTAATTTGAAACTAGCAGCTAATCAATACTAAATATTGTTAAATTAAAAAATTTTTTTTAAATCCTGACACGTACCGTAGCTGCTTTTTTTTTTGGCATTTTTATGTGTATGTTTTCTGCATGAACTGCTTTGTTGTGATCTTCTAAATGGCACATCAGTCTCAGGTTGGTGCAAAACTTACTCTTGGATCGCCACTCAATCCACGAAGAAGAAAAACTTGGTCCATTTAGCATTAATCATGAGCAGGAGACATCAAAACAGTGAAGATATATGCAGTGATGCATCAGTCCTGAGCTGCCGAGCCATTCCAATTCTTTGCCAGTTTACCATGACGGGCAGAAAAAGTGTAATTACTTTATTTTCATCCCAAAAGTAATTTCCTGACCCGCTCAAGCAAGGATGATACATACAGTATTAATGAGAGCAAACTGGGGGCACAATCTCCTCCACACATCTGAAACGACTCTGATACAAAGGAGGAAGAAAGGACGTTTGCTGGAGGAATAGCCCATCCGTAGATTAATATGGATGATGAATTCACTCGCTCAGTCTGACCCGACCTGTTCAGCGCTTACCAGCACAGCAAAAAAAACAATTAACTGATTTTATCACCAATGAAAATACACTCTATACGAGGGTCCATTTACAATGAACAAAATTTAGTAGTCAGTCTCATAAAACCTGCCAAGAATACCACAAAAATCTATCTATGAAGCATATTAATTAGTTATTAATATTAATATCAGTAGTGTAACGGGGCAAACAAGACGTGAGACGTGCGGATCCAAGTGCAAGCTTTTATTTATAAACATAGTCAATAAACAGGCAGGGTCAAACAACGGCAAACAGGTATGGTACGGGCAAGACACAGAGCAATCCTAGGGCTAGCGAGAGTCGACGATCGGCGAACAATATCCAACAGGGCAAGGCAGAGAGATAATCCAGGTATACGAGCAGTAGCCCAACAGAATCCAAACGGCAAGGCAAAGGGTAAATCCAGGAAACACAGGCAAGAATCAAAACACTAGAAACACACACAAGGCAAGACTATGACAACAAAGAGAGTTCCGTATCGCAGCTAAAACTAGGAGAGTTATAAATGCAGAACAATACTGGAACTAAACAGAAAAACACAGAATGGCTCGGTAAGGCAGCTAACACTAGGGAAGTGATAAACGCAGAACAATACAATACTCGGCAGAGAGGAAGAGGAAGTCCATGGTTTATGTAGGGTGTGTGATCAGTGCAATCAGCTCTGTGTCGTCAGTGCAATGGATGATGGGAATTGTAGTCTGAGGTGGCGTGCAACAGTTAGTGTGGTGCAAGAGTCCATGTGGTGAGGGAGTGACCTCTGGTGGTGAGTTAACGGAAGTTCAAACACCAGATTCATGACAAGTAGCATAATTATACAAATATATATATTCTATACATTTAATGTAAAGTAAAATTAAAATTGTTGTAATAAAGTAAAATATCCTTGAAAAAAGTGATGGGAAAGTTACATTTTACCACAAAGTGTATATATATATACACACACACAAAATATCCATAAAATATTTATATACAATATTACATGATAAAAATGTATATACTACATTTTATATTAAATATATAAACATTAAACAATTTAGAGATTTAAGAGTATTCAAGATTTAAATCATTGTATTTATCTAAATTATTGTTGACAATAATGGGAATTACTAACTAAGTAAATAAATAAATAAATATTAAAGCAATGAGAATTTGGTGGTTTAAATGTGCCAGGAAAATCACTCAATAGATTAGCAATTTCAATATGAGTTTCCTTTATGCAAAACCACAGGTTTTTGTTGTTGTTGTTGTTGTTTTTTCGGGAGATTCTTCCTGATGAAATGAACTGGAAAAGTGAGATCTCTCACATGATCAAAATAGCATTATTTTACATATGGAAATGATTCATAATTGAGATTCCTGATAACCATGGTAACAGCATAATATCATTTAGGGCCAGATATAGATGATTTACATTTACATTTACATTTATGCATTTAGTAGACGCTTTTATCCAAAGCGACTTACATTGCATTCAAGTTACAGTTTTTACATTTTATCAGATGATGAGCCGTGTCATGTGTGACACCGTGGAAAAAGATGCAATACCGCACTCGCTATATCAACTGTCCGTCCAGAAACACCACAGATGACAGCTCTCTAACAGAAATCCACCCGTCTTCATCCAGTAGTCAGGTTCACAGCAGGTCAAGGAAAATTGCAGGAAAATGCAGAAAGACCAAGTCCAGAGAGCAGAGAGTGCTTGAAGTTACATGAGACTGGATGTGAAAACAGCAAAGAACAGATCAACTTCATTAGAATATAATACAGTTGTTGTGAAGAGACTCACACACATTTATCACACATGGGAAAGCAGTCTCTGTGTGAACCTCGCACCTGTACGGTGGTGACACAGTCAGCCGTTCTCCGTCTGCGTGAACATCAATATAATTTATTTTGTGTTAAAATGAAACTTGAATGAGTTTGTATTGATCTGTGAGCAAACAGGCCACAATAATAAAAGAGGTAAATGAATAGCAGCTTAGAGATATTTTGTAGTTCAAATTCAACTCCAGATTCAATCAGCTCACCTCAGTGACTCATACGTACTTACACTTCGGCTTATTCTGAATAAACTAAAGCCTGAAATGTACTCTTTATGTGCATAAATGCAAGTGTTTCCAGCTACACAAGCTAGATTTTGTGCATTGTTGTGTTTTGAAATAAGGCAGCAATTCATAATTTAATATGTTGCATTCTCAGTGTTGCCACAAGGGGCAGTACAGATTCAGTTTCATATTGCAACATTCTTGTGCATGCAAAAGTTTTCACTCGTTCATTAACATCAGTCATGTACGTACAAGATGGATTTCACATCAGCTTCTGCTTCTATAAATCCGAAACCTCTTCTTCTATAAATCATATAGAGATTGGCTGTACATGCACATTATAAACAAGGCTACAGAGTTCACCTGTAGTAGGATCTGCGACATGGCCATTTCTGCTTGAGATGAATGTGGCTGATTTTAGCTACTCTGGGAAAGTCACATATTTATTTAGAAGTTTGTTCAGATGCTGAAGGCGGAAACGCTTCTCAGCCCATCTAGAGAGAAATGCAAACATTTCTCCAGATGTCCTTCTCCCAAAGGTAATGTTGGTTTCTCATCTCACAGCTGGTGCTTCTACATGACTTTGGGCTACAGCGACACATTATGGTTTGAGAATACCAGCCTCTGTAGAAGAATAAGCCTTTCTGAGAGGAACATTTTGTGTAGTTTGAGACAGAAGCACTCACAATGGTAAAGATGAGGTCATATTAAATGTGAGGTTTGACCAATCATCATCCAGAGCCTTGTGTGAGCGATTGTATAATCAGTAACCAGGAGCTCAGTGTCGGGACGAGAAACGCACAGAGTCAGATAAAGGAAGAGCTAGGCGGAAACACATTGTTTGATGATGGTGCTCTTTACACAGAGCACACAGACTCTCTGAATGCAGGATTATCCGTCCGCTCTCAAATACTGAGTTGCTGCTCGGGGTTATTATCCTCAACTGAAACTAAAATTAAAACAACTACAAAAAAATGTTACTTAAAATAGACATTAAAGGGTTAGTTCATTCCAAAATTACAATTGTGTCATTATTTATTCACAAGTTGTTCCAAACCGGTATGAGTTTCTTTCTTCAGCTGAACACAAAAGAAGATATTCATAAGAATGTTGGTAACCAAATGGATGCCATTGACTTCCATAGTCATTTTTATGTCCTTACTGTGGAAGCAAATGGCTACTGTCAACTGTTTGGTTACCAATATTCTTCAAAATATAATATTTTTTTGTGTTCAACAGAAGAAAGAAACTCATACATGTTTGGAACAACTTGAGTGTGAGAAAATGACATAATTTTCATTTTTGGAATGACCTAACCCTTACTATATTCAATATATATTCATTTATTTCAGCTTTAACTTGAAGTACTAAAATAACTAAAACTGATATTTAGAGACATTTAGCATTCCATCACTTGTTCAGCAATGGATCCTATGCCGTGAATGGGTGCCGTCAGAATGAGAGTCCAAACAGCTGATAAAAACATCACAATAATACACACCACTCCAGTCCACCAGTTAACATCTTGTGAAGCCAAAAGCTGTGCGTTTGTAAGAAACAAATCCATCATTATGATGTTTTTATCAGCTGTTTGGACTCTCATTCTGACGGCACCCATTCACTGAAGAGGATCCATTGGTGAGCAAGTGATGGAATGATACATTTCTCCAAATCTGATGAAGAAACAAACTCATCTACATCTTGGATGGCCTGAGGATGAATACATTTACAGAAAATTGTCATTAATAGGTGACCTATGGGATAACCCATAAGAAAAATCATGCAGTAGATAAAGTACAGTATCATTATGTGTCCGGAGTTATAACAGAAGAACTTCTGATCATTAATCTAAAGTCAAAAGTGAGGATAAGATTAGATGGATAAGACTGGACAACATCATATATGAACAGTTCAGCTCCTTTAACATCACAGAGGACAGTTTCCTTTAACGCAGACTAAAAGTATTCTCATTGGGATTCAGCATCAGTTCCATCCAGGATTAGAATTCATCAGCGCTGGGAAATAACAGCCCATAAATGTTACTTATTATTAAGCAAGATCAGTATTCTTTAGAATTACACTCGAAAGATCAATACGTGCACAAAGATGTGAGCTATTCACAAATATTACGGAAATAAATATCAGTCAAATGCATTTTTAATCACAGTTCAGAAATTCAGAGTACAATATTTCAGTCTGGTGTAAGTTAATGGGCAGGAACTGGAGTAGTTATAGGGAATATTTTACAATTGATAGCGGAGAATCGCTCTGTGATTCGGCTATGCTCACATGTCTGGGCCAAACCCTACGGGCAAGAACCGAAAAACCCACTTCAGCACATTTAAGGGAACAAGTGAGATGACATCGCTGTCAAAAACCAGCAAATCCCATTAAATGTGATTTGTTTTTGTGGGTAGAGAGAGCTAGAGGGAAGAAACTGATAGAGCGACAGCAGAAATGAAATAGATTCGGTGCTGTTTAAACGTTAGTTGTTTCATCAAATTAGCATGGCTAAAGGGCTTACTAGCAAATACATACAAAAACACACTTAACACACACCCGACTCAAAACCGGATGTTTGTAAGCATTCGGTTCATTCATCAAGCAAAATATATCAATGTTTCTCACGAGTTTATGTCCTGAGATCTTGAGCTGATGATTATGATAATTAATAATTTTTATCAATGTGTTATAATGTTATATATTAATAATATTTTCTATACCTTTTCATATATATATATATATATATATATATATATATATATATATATATATAGTAGCGGGCTGAAGGATCACACGACAGGCGAAAGTGCAATAAATGCCCCGGAGGGTGTATTTATTGTGCTCAAACAGAAAAGGTGCAGGTGCTGACAACTCCCGTGTCCGTGGGGCATGCAGAGTGTCGCGTTCCTCCTCGTGCTGCTGTGCTCGGTGCTTCGGGAGACAGTGCGGGAGGTGTCGGGCTGATCGGTCACTCCGAGCTCTCTGCGGGACAGAAGATAGGCTTGTTAGTTTCCTTGCGTCGGGAGACATTGCTCACCCACGTGTGCATCCACACGGCTTTTGCAGCCGTGTGTGAAGTCCTCTCAGCTGGGACCGATCAGCCCGTGGTGATTGGGAGCAGGTGTTTCTCCTCTGTTGCCAGGGCGACGCTGATAGGTGCTCGGGCCACGCCTCACAATATATATATCGCCCGTACACACACACACACACACAGAGAGAGAGAGAGTGCAGGGTATTAACTGATTACATGTAATCTTATGTGATCTAATACACATGTAATCAGATTCCAAAAATTAAGTATTTGTAATTCAATTATAATGCTCATGATCTGATTAAAGTTACTTTTTTATGGATTACGTGATTAAATATTATTCACACAATTGCAGTAAATTATTCATAACTTGTTGATTCTCCCTAATTCTTAAAGTTTCTGTTCTAAAAATCCTAATAAAAAAATCCAAATAATTATGAAATGTCTTATTGATTATGAATGATAAGTCTGAAATAAATTAGATAAAAAGTAGTCACAATACATTACCTAAAATGAGTAACCTAGATTTGTTATCATGTAATCTGTAATCAGTAACAGACTACAGTTTGTAAGTAATCTACCCAGAATTATATATGTAAACAATTATTTAAGTTTCTTTATTTACATCAAATGTGATGCCAACAAAAATCTCTAAATCCACCAGCACCAGGCTGTCAATCACAAAATTAGTCAAAAGGTCAAAATAAATGAGGAAAAGCATTATAATATCTAGAGTCACAGATAATACTATCCGGATGGAATCCGATTTCTCACGGGACCCCTGAGCTAGCTGAAAAAAAGACCTTGCATCGTCAGGGAAAACTCGTCCTGTCCGAATAAAACATTTTTTTTCAGACTAATTAATTAAGAGGAATAATACTTTGCATTTCAGTCATTTGACTGCGGACTGGTCAAACATGAGTTCATGACAATGATGATATCTAAAACTGAAAAGACAAAACATTTATCTCTTCTTTATTAAAGAATTGAGATATAAAAGATCTCCTTTGTGATTTTACTGTCCTATAGGATTACATACCTCCAGTTTCTGTGTGTGTGTGTGTGTTGGACAGGTGCTTCATCCGGACACTGCGTCTACTTGCATCAAGCCCTAAACATAGCTCTGAATATCAATGAGTATAGTGGAGCTCCTAAAGAGAGTTTTATTTTGGGATGAAAGCATCCTGCTGTGCCGGACAGTGTCTCAGAGCCTCCGATGCCCACAGAGCTGAACTTTTCACGCAGCTGAATTATACATCACAGATACTAGTTTAGTGCTACATGCTGCCAAAGGGGTTCACGCTGAGAGCATCAGGTCTTAATCAGTGCTCATTCAACTAAAGACGCCGCGCAAAGGATGTTGGGTGACTGTGAACGGTTTCACACAACAGATATGAACCTGTCGGTTTTATTTGAACTAAACAAAACATTGATTTCCGAACTAAGTAGGAACATCCCAGGAGTAGCATGTAACACTTGAATCTTTTATATTTAATGCATTATTAAAAGAATAGTTCACCCAAAAAGGAAAATTAGCTGAAAATGTACTCACCCTCGGGCCATCCAAGATGTAGATGAGTTTGTTTATTCATCAGATTTGCAGAAATTACATAATTTGTTCACCAATGAATCCTCCACAGTGAATGGGTGCCGTCAGAATGAGAGTCCAAACAGTCCATCAATTAACATCTTGTGAAGTCAAAAGCTGCTTGTTTGTAAGAAACAAACCCAATTATTAACCGGCTAAAATATGATTTGCTTTCTTTGGGGAAAAAGTTGTCGCGTCTGAATCAGGAGAGAAATATGCACAGATCAAGCACCGTTTACTAACTAAAACAGTCCAAAACAGATCTAAACAATATGCGGATGGATTATGATGTGAGAGGACAACAGGGGATGGACTTTTTCATGGACGGAATCGTTATTAAAGCATTATTACAAGTAGGGCTCGCTGTAGCCCACAAGATCCAGGGGGCGTGGCTGGATCCACATCTAGGGGGTGGAGATTGGTAGGTTTAGGGGTGGAGATGGGTGGGTTTAGGGATCAGGGGGTGGAGATGGGTAGGTTTAGGGATCAGGGGGTGGAGATTGGTAGGTTTAGGGGTGGAGATGGGTGGGTTTAGGGATCAGGGGGTGGAGATGGGTAGGTTTAGGGGTGGAGATGGGTGGGTTTAGGGATCAGGGGGTGGAGATGGGTAGGTTTAGGGGTGGAGATGGGTGGGTTTAGGGATCAGGGGGTGGAGATGGGTAGGTTTAGGGATCAGGGGGTGGAGATTGGTAGGTTTAGGGGTGGAGATGGGTGGGTTTAGGGATCAGGGGGTGGAGATGGGTAGGTTTAGGGGTGGAGATGGGTGGGTTTAGGGATCAGGGGGTGGAGATGGGTAGGTTTAGGGGTGGAGATGGGTGGGTTTAGGGATCAGGGGGTGGAGATGGGTAGGTTTAGGGATCAGGGGGTGGAGATTGGTAGGTTTAGGGGTGGAGATGGGTGGGTTTAGGGATCAGGGGGTGGAGATGGGTAGGTTTAGGGGTGGAGATGGGTGGGTTTAGGGATCAGGGGGTGGAGATGGGTAGGTTTAGGGGTGGAGATGGGTGGGTTTAGGGATCAGGGGGTGGAGATGGGTAGGTTTAGGGATCAGGGGGTGGAGATTGGTAGGTTTAGGGGTGGAGATGGGTGGGTTTAGGGATCAGGGGGTGTAGATGGGTAGGTTTAGGGGTGGAGATGGGTGGGTTTAGGGATCAGGGGGTGGAGATGGGTAGGTTTAGGGGTGGAGATGGGTGGGTTTAGGGATCAGGGGGTGGAGATGGGTAGGTTTAGGGATCAGGGGGTGGAGATTGGTAGGTTTAGGGGTGGAGATGGGTGGGTTTAGGGATCAGGGGGTGGAGATGGGTAGGTTTAGGGGTGGAGATGGGTGGGTTTAGGGATCAGGGGGTGGAGATGGGTAGGTTTAGGGGTGGAGATGGGTGGGTTTAGGGATCAGGGGGTGGAGATGGGTAGGTTTAGGGGTGGAGATGGGTGGGTTTAGGGATCAGGGGGTGGAGATGGGTAGGTTTAGGGGTGGAGATGGGTGGGTTTAGGGATCAGGGGGTGGAGATGGGTAGGTTTAGGGGTGGAGATGGGTGGGTTTAGGGATCAGGGGGTGGAGATGGGTAGGTTTAAGGGTGGAGATGGGTGGGTTTAGGGATCAGGGGGTGGAGATGGGTAGGTTTAGGGGTGGAGATGGGTGGGTTTAGGGATCAGGGGGTGGAGATGGGTAGGTTTAAGGGTGGAGATGGGTGGGTTTAGGGATCAGGGGGTGGAGATGGGTAGGTTTAGGTATATGTAAGGTGGGTGGAGTTGGATTTGGATCCAACCACGCCCCCTGGATCTTGTGTTCTGCAGCAAGATGCTCCTCCATTATTATCGATTATGGACTTGTATTTTGTCAAGAAGTGACGGTTTGAATTAAAAAATGCCTTTATGGAATTGTTTCTTACGAACATGCAGCTTTTGGCTTCACAACACATTAATGGATGGTCTGGAGTGGTGTGGGTTACTTGTGGATTATTGTGATGTTTTTATCAGCTGTTTGGACTCTCATTCTGACGGCACCCATTCACTGCAGAGGATCCATTGGTGAACAAGT
Source organism: Barbus barbus (assembly GCF_936440315.1). Lineage (NCBI taxonomy): Eukaryota > Metazoa > Chordata > Actinopteri > Cypriniformes > Cyprinidae > Barbus > Barbus barbus. The sequence continues at coordinate 25,839,480 of NC_136717.1, read as the reverse complement.
GATGTAATGCTACATTTCTCTAAATTTGGGAGTAAATTTTCAGCATATTTAAATTGTTTAGTGGTGAACTATTCCTTTAAACACACTGGATCAGACATATGGCGATCTGTATTAACTGCTATACAAGACGTATAACCTTTTCTCATAATGACAAATGCTCAGGTGAATCCTCGTCCAGGTGTATAAAGCAGCATGAACAATGTAGTCTCAACATCATGTATGAGAGTGAGTTTTATGGTGCTAAAACAAACTGCTTTGTCAGCGTGGTTTGCAGGCACGGGTCCAGGTATGCAGTTGTAATCCCATGAGATTTGGCACATCTCAAACTTCAGCAGAGCGCAGATGACTTAAGTTTTACGTCAGGTTGAGTTTTACACTTTCGGTTCATGGCTGAGCATACGATATATGAAATAACTAAACGTATTTGTCTGTTTGATACACTAGATTGGCCTAAAAAAGTATCTAGACACGTAAGACCAACTTACAAAAGTAGGAATGTCAATGCATTAAACATGAACTCAAAATATAGCATACATTAGCATATACTTAATTTAAAATAAAATCACTGATACACCAGTTGATTACAATCCATCCAAAATGGCTCATAAAATAAAGCTAACAATGGGAATTTATTTGCAGATGTCTTCTGTAAGTCGCTTCAAATAAAAGCGGCTGCTAAATGAATAAATGTAAATGTAATCCAACGCAACCAGAGCAATGTTGGAAAACTATTTCTTTAATAGAGTCTATTCTTTTCAACGAATCAGTCAGTGTGTATCGGGTTAGCAAAACTGTTTGAATCGGTTCAGTTTGCGAATCAGTGTAAAAATGATTCGGACAGCTAATTCATGCCCTGAATTGTTTGGAGCGGTTTCAGTATAACATTTAGAGCACAAAGAACAAACAAAACGCTGTATAAAATAGATATTTACCTAAAAACCATTGATACCAACTTAACTTAAAAGTTAGGTATCTTTCAATAAGAAAAAGCCTCTTCTAGGTTGCAAGTGGTGAAACGTAAAAACCTGTGTGAACTTCGCCCAGGTTAAATGCCTAGACTAGAGCACCATCTAGAGCGTTCCCCAAATGAATCAATATTTTGAATCTGTTCTTTTCAATGAATCGTCAATGAAAATGGTTGGTGAAGTCTGAATTCATTTGAATTTGAGTCAGTTTTCATTGATGAATTGGTCAAAGAAAGAGGATAGCAAAATAATAGTTCGGACAGCTTAATGTTACACTCATCAAATGACAGTACTTTTGCAGAAAACACATAAAGCGGTCTATAAATTGTATCGGATAAATGCCAGAGAAGAAAAAGCTCTTTATTAAGCTCAAGCTCCGCAAGTAAACATGCTTTCATACAAAAATAGTTTCAGAACATATGAAAGCATAAATGTGCAAAAAATATCATGAAATTACCATGTTTTTTTTTTTTAGACGTATTGTGGAGTATCATGTAAATAGATGAATATAGAAATGAATAAATGAATAGGCATGTATTTGAGTATCATGTTATAACCTTTCATCTGTTAACTGTTAACACTTACAAAATGTGTAAAATGTTGAAGGAAAATGTTGAAGAACCCTGTCAGTCTGGGAGATTTATGACACAGGAAAAATACCTCAAACCCTCCAGGGTTTCTGACATCCACACTGTTTTACGAGCCCAAACTAACCAGTGACAAACTTACTGCCATAAATCTACCTGGTTAACTTTTAAAAGTAAGGCTTTAACCAACTACTAAGCCTTACACAACCAATCACATGGGCGTGAGAAACCAGAGATCTTTAAACATGACAGCATTGTAATACCTTGTTGTTTTGACATATACCATGGTACTGTCATGTTTTTCATGATATTCTATGAAGTGCTTCAGAGTGTTTGATTATTGTAATCATTCAGTATCATATTACAAATTAAACTACCATTGTATTCCTGTCTAATACCTTCACTTACCATAGTAATGCAACAGTACTTTCTGACTAAAAAGCGTTCTTACAGTGTGTTTGTTTTCCCCTCCCTGTGTTTCTGTAGGGTGGTGAGGTAATGACAGATTCTGTCATAATCTGAGTGTTTCTCAGGTGACACACAGACGTCTCACCGACATCTGCCACGACATGTTCCTGCACCCGCGCCCAAACTCTGCTATCTTCAGATCATCGTGAGGTGTGCGTGATTGATGCTGGACGCGGTAATTCATGCATGTCTCACTGTACAGCAAACAGACATCACCCCTTTAGACTCTCTCGCTTGTCTTTTGCATTCATTCACACACTGAATAACAATGTGAGAAAAAAATAATTTTTGTTTATTCATTGTTTGCTGAGCAAGGTCCAAGTCAAAAGCCTCACTTATTTATTTTACCTTTTATTTAATTTTATATATATATATATATGGTCTTTACTGCATTAATCAGTGTCATAGCAAAGTTATGAGATACAAAGTTGAAATATTCTTCATTTATGTTGCATAAGTAAATAGATACATAAAAGAAACAACAAAAGTGGCGTTACCTAGACTTGGCCAAATTATGCTCAAGTGTCCCACGTTTGTCATTTCAGATGCGAGTCACACCTCACACAACACAGCTATGATTTCCATATACATCGGTGCTTCAAAAGATTGCTGGCCTTTAATCTGTGTAGGCAAACAAACCATGTCAGTCAAGTAAATTTGTGCAGCTGATTTCCATAATTTGCTGGCTTTGGTTTACTTTAAGGAGAGAAGGAGTCCGAACCAAGTTTGTCTTGGAGCATAAACTTATTACTGTCTGCCTCATTCAAGTGTATGTATCGACAGGTAATTGCTACGAGCTGCTTGTATTTATGGTCAAGCATGTTATTATGTTTTGCGACAGGGCAAAAGAAAGATATTCACAGAGTGAAACAGGAAGCCACTGTGCAACAAAAGGACTGTAAATATTCTATTTTCAAGCTCAAAATATTCATTACAAGAAGTCTTCAGGTGGCCAGTTTTATTAGTGTGCAATTTGGGAAAGGAAATACTTAGCTTTCTCATTGGCTGCATTCCAGTTCACAGACACATGCTGCACAGTGCTCGCTAAAAGTATGTATTTCGCTAGTTATGGGAAGTTAGAATGTAAGACGTTATATCTGCCGTTTAGTCAACTAATGTTTGATTTTAAAGACCACCTTCTTAGGTTATGTTCAAAATATCACACTAGCATTGCTATTCATACTACACTACGTATTATTTCTGCAGTATTTATTATGAACACACGTGGTCAGAATTGTTGGTACCCTTGGTAAATATGATCAAAGAAGGCTGTAGAAATAAATCTGCATTGTTAATCCTTTTGATCTATTATTTAAAAAATTCACAAAAATCTAACCTTTCATTGGAGAATAAGAGTTTGAAATGGGGGGAAATATCATTATGAAATAAATGTTTTTTTTTCTGTAATACACATTGGACACAATTAATGGTACCCTTTTATTCATTACTTTTTGAAACGTTTTCTCCTGTAATGCCTGATGAGGTTAGAGAACACCTGACAAGAGATCCAAACACGGCCCATTATAAGATTTTTAACAGAGTCAGTCACTTTTTGATTTTTTATCTGTTGGTATTTGATAGAATCCATGATGTGTCTAAACAAGATGTCCAGCAGAAATATAGGCCCACAACATTAAAAATACAGCAGTATATTTCATTGTACACATGGGGTACTTTTTATCCCTGTGTTCACCAAACCCATCTTGAGTGTATGTTGCTGAAAAGCTAATTTTTTAGTTTCATCTGACCATAGAAGCCAGTCCCATTTGAAGTTCCCCATTTGAATATGCATTTTCTTTTCTTGATTTTTTTTCTTGAAGCCCTCCCAAACAACATGTGGTGATGTAGGTGCTGTTTGATCATTTCTTAAGGTTTTCTGACCCTGAAACTCCTCCTCACCGTGCATTAGGACGATATAGACACATGTCCTCTTCCAGGCAGATTCATTACATTTTCTGTTGCTTGGAAATTATTAATTATTGCCCTGATGGTGGAAATAGGAATTTCCACTGCTCTAGCTCTTTTCTTAAAGCCACTTCACTAATTTGTGAAGCTCAATTATCTTTTGCTGCACATCAGAAATATATTCTTTGGTTTTTCTCATTGTGATGGATGATTAATTTGGAATTTGGCCTTTGTTTTCCCTCCTATTTATATTTCTGTGAAACAGGAAGCCATGGCTGGATAATTTCATGTTCATAATCACCCTGGAGTGCTCAAAATTGTGAATATGGATGGCAATATATTTCAGAAATATTTTACTCATGAGAATTTCTAGGGGTATCAGTAATTGTGTCCAACGTGTATTTGAGAAAAACATTTTTTTTCATAATTATATTTCCCCCATTTTAAATTCTTATTCTCCAATGAAAGCTTAGATTTTGTGTTTTTTTAAATAAAAGATCAAAAGGATTAACAATGCACATTTATTTTCACAGGCTTCTTTGATCATATTTACCAAGGGTAAGAACAATTCTGACTACGTGTGTATATTGCACATAGCGTGCAAATGTATGTATGCATGAAATACTTAGATGGCATACTGTATTTAGCATGTTCAGTACACAAGTCAAAAACACTATGGCCCTCATCCAAATGGCACACTTCATGTGCACTAGCAGTCTTGCTGACTTAAAATGGCCACCATGCACTGGGGGCAGTCATGGCCTAATGGATAGAGAGTCAGACTTGTAACCCGAAGGTCGCGGGTTCGAGTCTCAGGACCGGCAGGAATTGTTGGTGGGGGGAGTGAATGCTCTCTCCACCCTCAATACCACGACTGAGGTGAGACCCTTGAGCAAGGGCCTTGGCTGAACCCCCAACTGCTCCCCGGGCGCTGCAGCATTGTGTGTGTGCACATGGATGGGTTAAATGCAGAGCACAAATTCCAAGTATGGGTCACCATACTTGGCCACTCTTCACTTCACTTCCATAGGGTTCCATTTGGGACAATGTATCCCACAATACATTGCATGCAACATGAACATACATGTAGTGCAGGAAACTTTTAGCTAATTTTGAAATTTGGAATCAGCTAATTCTGGAAATCGATACTAACATCTTACTATTTTTGGCATATAAAGCTAACAGTAGTAGTATGCTATAACAAAATATGTTATATCATGACAAATAGCTAAATTACACATGCAATGATGAGATTACAGTTTCAAATGTTTATGCTTATTGCATAATGTTTTGCATACTTTTTTCACACACTATTATCAACATAATATTACACATACTGTTTTGCATACTATTTCACATACTATTATCAAACATACTATTATGGATAGTTTTGCATACTATTTCACGTACTATTATGCAAACTTTTTAACATACTATTATCAACAGTGATGCATACTATTTTACATACTATTTTCAACATACTATTATTTATACTACTTTGCATACTATTTTACATACTATTACCATACTCTTTTCCATACTATTTCACATACTATTATGCAAACTTTTTCAAATACTATTATCAACACAGTAATACATACTGTTTAGCATACTGTTCCACATGCTATTATCAACATACTATTATGTATACAGTTTTGCAGTTTTTCACATACTACTATGCATGCTATTCCACATTATTATTTTTTACATCGTAGAACGTGTACACTTTGCAGTAGCACTACTTTAGTGTACTACTCCAGTTCTGTAGCACAGAACTTAGTCTAAAATGAATGCATAGATGCATACTTATATTAAAAATGTATACTCGAAATGGAATTTCCACACACTAAACCTATTCATGTGTTCTTTACTGTACCAGTAGCATGCAAATTGTGATGAAGCCCTTGTGCTCTCAACAAGTCATCAAACTCAGTCAGGCTTGTCGGAACATCTGCCGAAAGAGCTGATCTATTGGCCAACAGGCTGAGCAGCTGCGGCGATGGCCAAAGTGAACAGTTGATAATCCGCTGTGTAATTGTGTGTCCTAATAGCACTTCTAGTTACAGTATTTATGGCACCTAAATAACGGCCCGCTGGTTGCACATAATGACGTGTTTATTTGTTGCCCAGGCTTGTGCCAAAGTCGCGGATGCACCCTTCCACAATGCACCCTGGGAACCAATTACGAGCGCCAATTCACTCCAGCAGCATGACGGGACAAACAGATATGTGCAAACATGGAAACTTCGCCAAGTTTGCCTGTCGCCTGTTTACACATGACAGGCCGAGAGTGTGTGCTTATCCAACAACACCCTGCTTCACACTGCTGTTTAGACTACTGTTGGCAAACACCAGATAGGTTTGTAAATGTGTGTGTTTTGCACTCAAAAATATTTAGGGTTAAATTTAAGATTTATGTATATGAATCACATATATCCATTTGCATGGCACAGTTTTAACATAACTAATAAACTTATTGTGATGCATATTTATGAAATATCTGCAATTAAAAAAATCATGGCATAGTTCATAGTTATTATAAACTATTTGCATATATTTGATTTCATTGAAATAATGATATGCATTCAAAATAACAAACAATCCAGTTGCATGCATTAATTCAGATTGCTTAGAATCAGCATAAATCTGTTCATTATTAATAAACATTATCATGTTTATTAACAGATAACAATGTATGAACATGGATAAAATAAGACTAGCTGTAGAATAAGCAATATTCAGATAATTAAAACATATGAGATCGAACTAAATTGTATTTATTGATGTTAAATAAAGCTGGTTAATGTATTTAAAACACATTCAGTTTATTAGTACTATTATACAAATCTTACCTATTTCTTACCTGTTTCATAACTGACACATATGTATCACATTAAATGTATTAGTTTAATATATTATAATGTTAATGATAAAACTAAACAATTTCATAAATTTAGGCCTGCATTTAGGTGTAATTTTGATATGAGTTTATTTTATATTTGCTGTTTTTTTTTATTATTATTGTTCAAGTTTTAGTAATTTTGTGTGTTTTTGACATTTTTATTATTATTTTATATATATATATATATATAGTTTTTATTATGTTTAATTTCAGGTTCTGTTTCAGTTATTTTAGCACATTAAGTTAATCTAAATGAAGATAAGAAATGTTTCTTAAAACAAATTATTTTTTTATATATTTGATTTCAATTGACATTTATTTGATTTCAAATAACAAAATATGTTTTATGGTATTAGTTTTAGTTAAATGTAATAACACTATCCTAAATATTGGCTTTTTCAGCCTAAAGTCTTTAAGTCAACGTTCAATCATAATCAACCTTGTTTACTTTCTTAATACAGGTTTCTGGTCACGTCCCGGTCAGAAAACCTCCTCAAAAGTGCATGCTGGTGGTGTTTCAGGAGGGTTGAAGTGCTCCACAATTCATTCAGGCTCTATTCTGGTACGTAACAGCCACTTTTCATCATCCAATCAATTCCTGATGGATAAAATCAAGCCTTGTTCTTTTCAATTCAGAGATATTTCACATTATAGAGGCGTAATGCATGGCTTTCAATTGCATTTCCTGTTGAATTTAAAAAACATAATTGTTTAATGCATCACTACTACTCAAAATGGCTTCACAACAAAGATTTCTAACGTCTTCCATCCCAATGCCATTCATCATCCTCTCAAATAAGAGGTTTAATGCAGCCTGTCAGATGGTGCAAGCACATTGTACGTAGTTTGTAATAGGAAGTGACAGGCGGTGTTTGTCTCTCAAGGATTCATCAGAGATCATGGCTTTTAATGCTCTACTGTTGCTTTTTGCTCATCTGAAGGATGATTCTCTGATGTTGGGAAATACACGTCCACCACCACAGGGATGCCAGAGCGTAACCCTTTTTATTTGCGTAATGTGACATATTTATGAGTGAAACAGATTATGCAATGAGAAAAATGCATAATTTTGCATAAAAAGGTGCATTTAAGTCATATAAGAAAGATTGTATTTATGAGTTGAACACACATATCCGTCACCAAATAAAACCATAATTAAAAGCAGAAAAGTCTTCATGGATGTAGCATTTGTATTAATAAATTTGTTCAAATTAATGTGTTTTTACCCACTCAAATGTACATTAAAGCTATGTAATATGTACAAAATACCATACAAAATACCATAGTATTTTACTGTTACAATACATTGAAAAAATGGTGTAGGATTTACTTTGAATTCATAAGTAAACAGGTCATTTTTAATATTTTGAAGAGTGAAATAGTACTTTCTTGTAAAATACTTTACAATTACAGTGCAGAACATATAATGATATTTAATAAAAACATAAAAAAGCAAAAACTCACCCAACGCACATTCTTTATTCATCATTTTGAAGATGTAGAGTTTAAAAATCTTGAATTTTATGCAGAAAAGATACGTTGCCATCTTGCTCCAACCAAAGTGGTTTTGAACTTCCCAGCTCGTAATTACGAACTTCCCAGGAGGACTTTAACGCACCAAAAGTTGGAAGAAAATAGGGTAAAAAAGAAAAGTTATTACAAGTTATTACATTCTGATGAATTATTACGAGCATTTTATTCCTTTATGATAACATGCACTGATGAATCCTTCACAATAAGAGTTTTCAATGCAAAAAAAACATGTTTATATCCTAGGGAAGCATTATTTATTTGCCCAGAATTGGCAAATGCGCATGCATTTGGCGTAAACCTTTAGTCGGTCCCGTACAAATGTGTTTCATCAGTATTCCGGCACACAACAAAGTCCTTTCAGGAAACAAGCCATCATCTCACAGACTAATTAAATTGAGGGAAGACTAATAGAATCGCGCACCCATTATGACCCTCATGTAAATGGAAAAACTAGTGGCCGGCAGCGCTTGCACGAAACTCTCTTTCGTGCATCTTTCTGTTTCATAAGCCGATTTCCCCTCTGACTAAAGCCTCTACTGAGGTCCCGCTCCAGGTCTGTGCGACTCATTACAGTGTCATTTATTATTAGCACCACTATTGATATTGACTTAATGTATTCATGGTTTAAAGTCCAACTAATGCATCTGAAGGCCTGAATCTTAATTTACCATCCACTTAAGGTGAAATGACATTTTCTCAAAGCCTTTCCCAAGAAATCCTTTCGTGACCTAAGTTGAACAACCCGTGTATCCAGCGGGCCTTGTCACAGAGAATTGATCTTGTGATGAAAGAGACGAGCCTTCAGCGGCTGAACAGGGTTTTTTCTCGTAAATGCGCCATCAATCTCCTTGATTCTGAGTGCTGACCTTCTTCCGTCCGTGTGTTTTGGCTTTTCCTGTGCAGTTTTTTTACTCTCTCTCTTGTGCAACTGTGGTATATTTGCACCTGGTCATACCAGATCGCTTGCTGCATGTGAAAACTTGCCAAAATAAAGATATAAATCCTCTTTATTTTGAAGAGCGTTAGTCATTGGGTGCAGTTTAGCAGGTCGAATAACTGTAGACGAGCACAGCTTGTTACCGTTTTGATTAGGTCACGCTCATTGTGTTAATCTCCAGTGCGTTTGGGTGGCCACCGCTGCACATTATACTGTGGGAAACAGAACATTACGATCCAGAGAGTAATTTAGACTTACTTTGGCACAATTAAACAGTCTTTTCACTGGTTTCTGGCCAGAAATTGTGCACGGATAAAGCCAGTAGTTCACCCCTAAAAAACTCAAATACTGTCATTACGTTGAAGGTGAATGAGGGCATGTGCTGTCTAGCTCCTAAAATGATGAAAAAGCATCATTAAAGCACCATTAAAGTTTCATAAAATCCTTCTGAGGCTATACACTGGCTGCTGTGGTGCATCTTTGCACGGCATATTTGAATACGTAAGTACACAAATGAGGTTTGAGATCTGCAAATTGACTCAAAAATATGGTATTTTAGACATCTTAGACTCACTTCTGATGCTAAGGCTGTTTTTGGACAGGTGGTAAATGTATGCATGTAAGGTGAAATGCAATGAATGCATCCTCTATGGACAATTTAGTTCTAGAATGCATTGCAATGAAGTGGTTTTCATTCAGGGTGGTGGATGAAATGAGTCAAATGTCATATGTATATAGGATTTCAGTACAGGTCTTTTCGGTATGCATGTGTACTGAACAAATACAGCATTGTTTTAATTTAACCACTGCACGAGTGAAACTTAACTGGAAGCTTCCAGGTTTAGATATTATTATTTTTGATAAGAAACAACATCTCATCTTTCAAATTATGTCAATTTTTTTTCAGGAAATTAAACAATAAATGACGCTCTTTGATGTGGCATGACTGATCGCCGTATAAATGCCTCCGTTCAAACGGCAGAGCATGAGTAAACACGATCATCCCAAGTCCGAGTCCAAATACCAACAAGTCCAAGACAAGTCCGAGACGACAACAAAACGTCTCGAGTCCGGACTCGAGTACTACAGCCCTAAACCACAAGACATTGGCATCCATCAGCAGCCATTTAAATGGTTTTTATTGAGCAGACTGGCGATAAACCAGCATCGTTCCCTGCAGAAAACACTATCTTCAGCCTGCCCAGACGCTCAGCATCAGACTTACATACAGATGTGTAAAACACATTTGTCCTGGAATAAAAACAAATTAAAAAACAAAACAAAAAAAACAGTCGCCCCTATGAGTCACACACAGTTGTTCATTTAACATTCCTTTCCTTTAGGAAAAAGAGGCTAAAAAAAAGGATTTAAAAAAAAAATTAATTTGCCCCCAAATTGTTTTTTTTTTTTTGAAAATACATTTAATGCATTTAATCATAACCTGAGTTTGTAGATTTTATATTTTGCATTAACTAAATTAAACTTTAGCATTTACTCCATTAATGACTGGCACACAATAAAAAAGATCCATCTGTAAATCAAAGAATGTCCCTGACTTCACCCTCTCCTTCATTTTGAAGATCTGTACTGAAGACATTAGACTGTAAATGGACAGATTCTAGTAACAATGTGCTTTAAATTCATGCCATTAACTGGAGTTCTGCCGGTGTCCTTTTAATCAGGGATTTTTCCTGTTCCCTACTCAGCTTCTATTTGATCTGTGTGCTATAATAACATCTGGTTATTCATGCACTTTGCATGAACTAGTCAGAATCTGGGTGATAGTCTTAGGATGCAGAGTCAGTTCCCTTGAGTTACAGCAGAGACATTGTAGAGGAGACACTTTATGTGTATAAAAATGAATAGAAGTCATATTGTTGTGCAATTGCATGTTTACTCTTGAATGCACATTAGCTGCATATAAATATAGTCTTTTTTGCATGATCTGAGCTACAACACAATTCAGATTTTATTCTTGATTTGAAATATGTTGTTTAAGAAACAGATCTCATTCTTTCCATTTTCAAGTTGATGGAGCTGCATCACTGGAAATTGCTGCCTAGGGCTTTCAAAGATGGGCATTGTGTGAACTTCACAAGGACTTTGAATATAGGTACATATTAGAAACAGTAGTGCAGTCTTTTACTGTTCAACACTTCCTTTTGAAATGAACCTGCCATTTTTTTAGAAATATGCTCTGGCCATAACATTACACAAACCAGGAACATGATCAGGATGGTGCTAAAGGCATAACGTTACAGTTATATATCCATTGCTAAATTATATACACAGTGCTGGGTAGATCACTTAACGATTGTAGTCGGTTTCGATCACAAATTACATGACAAAAATGTAGTTAGTAATGTAATCCATTACATTTTAGGTAATATAATCAGACTACTTTCTGATTACTTTTGACCTAACTTGTTTATCACATTAAATTTAATAGGATACTCTTATACCATACTGATATAAAAAAGAAATCAAATATATTCCATTTGTTGTTATGAACAACATAAAGTGCATTAAAGATGTCATTACGTCAATCTGGGCTTTGTGAAGAAACTGCAGGGGGTTCGTGAGGTTAATGAAAAGCTAATAATTAATTAAATCATAAAAATTAAATCATTTTAAAATAACAGATGTAAAGATGGAATATTTTATTTGTTTACCTGCATGTGATATAACCATTAACCAATGTCAGAGAACTGTAAACACGAAAAGTAACTGTAATCTGATTACAAGTATTTTACAATGCAATATAATCCATTCCAAGTACTTAATTTTCAGAATCTGATTACGTAATCCAGATTACAGTTACTACTCGGCACTGTAAAAGGATAACCTACTTACCGCAAAACATTTCATAATTCATCAAATGTATTCCTAAAACTGATGTATTCACTTTAACGTGATGTCACCTACTGGAGGATAATGTCATATGAAATTGGCTTTTGTTAGTTAAGGGGATTTTGCAAAAAAACTAATGGTGGAAAATGGTATTTACATTTGACCAATCAAAATAATACACCAGTTTGTCATGTTGAGGTGTTGCATGTATGTTCAGCTCACTATAATATTGTGGTTGAAGCTAATATGATTTCCATCTTTTAAAATAGTATGTGTAATATAATATTTAGACATATATAATGAGGATAGTTAATTGTACTGCATGCTAGGAATGACCCAGTGAATCATGAAGTGATGCATCTTTTTCCGCTTTACCATTAATTTAATCATGAAAACAGCATAAGAAGTAGTGCAGGTAGCAGCGCTCTCAAACTAGATGGAAAGTTAGTAACAGGCGTAAGCGAGCGCTCCGTAATACTGGTCCTCAGCGAGCTATAAATAGTAAGTAACCATGAAGCTGGAGAAAGGACAGACTACTATTGTACATATTGATTATTTGACAGGGAAAGAAATTATGTCAGTTTAATAATTGATGGTTTTTCTGTTCACTTGTTTGTGTTGGACCGTCTCCAGATGGAGAAACAATGATGATGATGATGAGATTTAGCCGTGCTGTAGAAACTGATATATACGGGACCCCTGCAGGGAGATTCAGCATTCAGTATTAAATAACATTTCTACAATCTGCTGTTTCTCCCGGTGGCTTGTGGAAATAAAAACATCGGGAAGCTTGTTATTTATTAATGTTATGCTATATTACAAAACAGCTTTAAATAAGACGTTCCTGGCAAAATTGAGGCATTAACATAGGATCATTGTCTCACTGACTTCCTCCCATAATTCCTCTTATGAATGCATCATCTGATACTAAATAAGAATCCATTCTGTCTGCTGAGGGCTGAGCATGTTATCGATATCTTGCGCTTCACTCGAACAAAGATGAAAACATTTAATCAGCCGTCCCCCGACTGGGAATGAAATGGGAGCAGAGTTCAAAGGCACGGACTCTGAAATAGCACGTAATTCCCAAGCTGGCCTCCATTACGGCATTATGCGGCGGGACAGCCGGCCGATGCATCGACCCATCTGCGGCTGAGATAAGTGGGAAATCAATGGTCATTGATTAAGATCAGACTGTTACTGTCAAGCTCCTCGTCCGGCAGCCAGATGAGGCGGGTTCATGTGGTTCAGCCCAATAAATGAGCCGCTCGGGGCACAGACCTCTGATGGGGATCGTCTGCAGTATGAACTCTGACATCCTGTGACCCGACAGACAGAGCCAGTCACTTTCAGACCCATTCAGCTGTTTATATGTATTAGTGCGGCCATTTGAGCTGATGTGACCACTGTAGAACTATTGTTCTAATGGAGATTGTCTCTGATCTATCCATCCATCCTTCTTTCTATCTATCCATCCATCCATCATCCATCCATCCATCCATTTACCTTTTGTTCAGTCCATCCATCTTTCTTTCCTTTCTTCCTTCCATCCACCCATCCATCCATCCATCCATTCATCCTTCCATCCATTCATCCTTCCTTCCTTCTATCCATCCATCCATCCATCCATTCACCTTTCGTTCTGTCCATGCATCCATCCATCCATCCTTCCTTCTTTTTATTCCTTCCATCCATCCATCCACCTATCATTCTGTCGTCATCCATCCATCCATCCATCCATCCACCTATCATTCTGTCATCATCCATCCATATATCCTTCCTTCTTTTTATTCCTTCCATCCATCCATCCATCCATCCACCTATCATTCTGTCGTCATCCATCCATCCATCCATCCATCCATCCATCCATCCATCCATCCATCCACCTATCATTCTGTCATCATCCATCCATCCATCCTTCCTTCTTTTTATTCCTTCCATCCATCCATCCATCCATCCACCTATCATTCTGTCCATCCATCCATCCACGTATTATTCTATGATTCAGTCATCCATCCATCCACATATTGCTCTATCATTCTGTCATCCATCTATCCATCCATCCATCCATCCATCCACCCACCATCATTCTATCATTCAATTCATCCATCCTTTCATCTATTGTTCTATCATTCTACCATCCATCCATTAATCCACCCATTCCTCATTCTTTAATTCTGTCCTATTAGCCATCCATCCATTTTAGCCATCCATAGAATTTTTTTTTTGTTATATAATTTTTCAAAACTTGACAAACTTGGTGTTTTAGTTATACAACCTTGTTTGAATTTCGATTAATTTAGTTCAAATTAGAATGTTCAGACCTCAAATTCAGTGAATTGGAATTCTTCAATCAGTAATACTGTAATACTTCAATACTGTAAAACTCTGCTGGAATAAAACACTTAAACTACATGATCTGCAGGTCAAAGGTCATGAGTAGCACTAAAGCGAACATGGTTGGAACCGCATGCATTACAGTGATTTTACCATAGTTTATAGATGTTCATATGCACAATGCACAGCAGAGACTGCATTTAATCAGGTTTTACAGTCGGAAGCATCCATTTTATAATGGCAATCAATCACTTTACATCCTCTCAATGAAACCTCAAGCACTCAACGAGAGTCAGTCCATCCATGAAGCACAAATATATATTTCACACAAGTATCTGGGCCCTACATGTGATTGCACCATAAACCAAGTGTGACAGCTAATTAAAACCCTAGTGATGTCATGACGATGTTGAAGACGCTGTCAGTGCCTCACATGTCTGTCTAATGAACTGCTGTGGTCATATTTGTAGGCTCCTACTGCTTTCCTCGGTGTGTCCAGAATAATGTCGCCCTAAACGGACAGAAAAGTCTTTCCCTGGAGACCAGAGATAAGCCAGAGATAGACTTATAGATAGAAGGGCAAGAGAGGAAGATCGCTTCAGAGACCAGGGCAGACGCCCACCTCGCGCTCGCCCAGACCGGAGCTCGTAATGCGAAGGCTGATGGGGCGTGATCAGAGAGGAAATGGTGAGAATCTTCCCACAATCCATCAGTCCAGCTTGAATCGATGTGTGTGGATGTGAGAGAAAATCCTCAGTGTTCTTCTATTCTCAACCGTTTGAACACAAACCCCAAATTACTTACAATTACACTTTGATGTATTGTGATGTAAAGTATTATTTTTAGTATTTTTAATTGTAATGTTAGTATTTTTTTATATTATTAATACAATTTTGTGCAATAATGTCTCAATTTTGGCAGTCTGATAAAATAATGAGTCCAATAATGTTAGGCTATGTTCACATTTGGCGTATTTTTTGAAGCTGCTGGCGTCTGTTTTACATTATAATCCTATGGAGTAAATCGTGTTTTCAAAAAAGTCCTGAGCGCTTTTTAAAACGTGTCTTTTTCTGCAGCTCAGAGCGTCTTTTCTAGTTGAAAAAAGTTTAATTTTTCTGAAAAAAACGCCCTACGTCAAGCGCATTTTTGACAGCTGACCAATGACAAGCGAGTGGCGAGTCATTTCCATAACAAGAAAAACAACAAGAAAAAGGAGAAGATTAGACAGATCGTACTAGTTTCAGAGCATAAGGAGTTGTATGAAATCATGCAGCATCCAACCGGAGCTCCTGGACTAAATTGTTGGAAGCACCATACCGTTTCCTTCCCCGTATAATGTCGTGCTCCCACAAACGTTGTTGTGAACCGACATACCCTCCCTGTTAACTTCAAAAGCCAACATTTCTGCAGCACACAGGGCAAGGCAACAAAAGACTGTTTTGTAACCAAAATGCTGCCAGATTTTTTTACTAAAAAAGCGCTCTTGTCAACTTTTTCTAGTCAAAAAAGACGCCAAGTGTGAATACACCCTTAGAAGTCGTGTTTGCTAGATATTCCAGTAATAATAGTGCTTTTACTAACAGTATCTTTAATCCAATTTTGTCTAAAATGTCTCAGTTTTGTCAGTTTGATAAAATAATGAGTCTGTTTAATAATGAACGTTTAATAGCAATTCCGGTAATAATAGTACTTTTATATTTTTAATCCAATTTTGTGTGAATAAAAAAAATAAAGTCTCAATATTGTCAGCTTGATAAAATGACGAATCATAAAGAAGTTAGAAATCATGTTCGATGGTGATTCCGGCAATAATAGTATTTTGAAAAATATTTTAATGTACTTTATACATCTTAATTTATTTTCAATCTATCAAAAAGTCAAAAAATGATAGAAATTAGCGATTCTAGTAAAAATAGTATTTTTATATATATTTTAATACAATTTCATGTCTCAATTTTGGCAAAATAATGAGTGAAAAAGAAGTTAGAAATTATATTTGAAAGCGATTACAGTGAAATGGTACGGTTTATGTTTTATATTTTAGTGTACTTTAAATATATTAACATCTCAGGTTTGGCAGTTTATGGTTGATATCGATTCCAGAAATTATAGTACTTTTTATCATTTTAATCTAATTTAATCTACCCCCCCCCCCCCCCCCCCCCCCCAAGTCTCAATTTTGGCAGCCTGATAAAATAATGAGTCAAAAAGAAGTTTGAAATTATGTTTGATAGCGATTACAGTAAAAAATAATGGTAACACTTTATTTTACGGTTACATGGTTGCTTATGAGCATGCATATTACTAGAATATGAGCCATGTATTAGTGCTAATTAAGCACATATTAATGCCTTATTCTACATCCCTAATCCTACCCAGTACCAACACTAATACTAACTATTAATTAAGAATTTATTGAGGGAAAAGTCTAACAAGTGTTACCTATTCTAAAGTGTGACCAAAATAATAAGTCTAAAAGAAATTAGAAATCTTGTTTCTTAGTGATGCCAGTAATAATTATGCTCTTATATTTTAATGCACTTTATATATTTTAATGTATATTCACATACAGAAATAGTATGGTGGAATGCTGTTTTTAAATGTTCCCTACAGATTGCATTTATATGGCAGGCAAGCGCTTCAGCAAATGCTCAATAAACACTGTTCTGTAATTTGACAGCAATCTTGTTGTGAAAGTTTGCAAAGTAATAAAGCATTTCCATTTCTCCAAAAGGCTGATTTTGTCTGACAGCCAAATATATTTGGAAATGCGTTGAATTCAAATGAAAAGACATGCTCCTGCGAATCTCAGCACAGACTCGATTCACACCTGGTTAATGAGCATCCAGAAAACCCTTGACCTGAGATTCCTCTCAATACAATAACTGTGTTTGTGTGACTGTGAATCAGCAGGGCAGGTCATCATTATGCTGAATGATAGTTGTGTCAATATATAATAATAACAGCTCTAGGAGTGTGTTGAGTTGAGGTGAGGCCTTAATTAAACATAATCAATACTGTCACACTCACACACACTGCTGTATTTTTACTAATGTCTGCTGTTGGGGTGAACCATGACAACATGTTAAGATGAAAAAAAGGAAAAAAAAAAAAAAGAATAAAGCCTAATTTTTGCACAGATATTATTTTCATGATTTTTTAATTGCTATTATTCTCAATAATGATTCTCATTACTGCAAAAATGTAGTTTTTGATTAAAAATAATTAAAAAAAGCATTACATATGAGTAGTTTACAGATTAATTAATGTCATTGCTTTGTGATATTATTTTCATGATTAATTTTATAATTGCTATTATTCTAACTAATTATTCTCATTACTGTAATACTATGATTTTATTAAAGCAAAATAAAGGTAGTACAACCAATTATAGCATAACACTTATATAGAATTGCTTTGTGATGTTATATTCACGATTTTAATATTATTTTTATAAGTGCTATTATTCTCAATAATGATTCTCATTGCTGTAATATTGTAGTGTTGGATTACAAAGTTCAAATACTATGACTTTATTAAAGCAAAACAAAGGTAGTACAACAAATACTAGCATGAAGTATAAAAACTTTACAAATTAATTAATATCAATTAATTTTACATGGAAATGTACTTAAATAATATAATTGTTACAGAAGAGACCCGGAGACAGACAGATGGTAATGGGTAAGTTTATTGAACCAGCAGAGAAGCAGTAGTGGTGAGTATGGGACTTAATAATAATAATAATTCATTACATTTATATAGCGCTTTTCTGCTTTCCTAAGCACTCAAAGCGCTCTACATTGTGAGGGGTGGTGTCTCCTCATCCACCACCAGTGTGCAGCATCCACCTGGATGATGCGACGGCAGCCATAGTGCGCCAGAACACCCACCACACACCAGCTTACTGGTGGAGAGGAGACAGAGTGATGAAGCCAATCAACTTGGAATCTTAGGTGAAGTCGCTGGATATTGACTTGGGATCTTGTCTTGCAGGTGACACGGGGCTGGAGGACAGAACAGAGGAGACACACACCGCTGTCGAGGAGCAGACTGGAAGGTTTTCCTGGAGCAGACACACAAGAGGTAAGAGGGTTATCAGGTAAGTTAGTCAGAACGGTAGTAGAACTAGGCTTGGGGTAACGCTAGCAGTCCTCTTCGGATTAACGAGACTGGACGTGTAGTGTTTGGCGGTGTGTGTCTTTATAGGGGTGTCGTGATGAGGTGCGGGTGTTCGTGATCAGAACTCAGGTGTGCGCAGTGATTGGCTGGTGGCAGAGCCTGGCAGGTCTGTGACAATAATCTTTATATTTTTCTATTTTTTTACAAAGTCAGAAATAAAAAAAAATAACTAAATAAAACAATAACTCAGAACAAACAAGAGGAAAAAAGCAATATAATTTGCTTAAAGCAATAATTGCACACTTATTTATATATACTTTTTATTTTTTGCTTTCTTTTTTTCATTCTTGACAGGTTTTATGATTTTTCTGAGGCACCGCAGTCTCTTTTTTCCTCTTTGGTGTTATTTTTATTGTAATTTTACAGGACGAACCATTTTTTTACCTTTCATAAATAGTTTTGTCAAAAGATTACACAAGTATAAAAAGTACCATGGTATTACCTTGTGTATCTACACATGGTACTATGTTAATATGCTTTTTATGTCATTTGGCATTGAACTTGATGTCATAAATCCCTCTTAGAGACACTTTTATTATCCAGTTAATTCATTTTTTCCCCCTTTTTCTTATAATGTATCCAGTTTCACTCAAATAAATCATGTGAAGGTCATTTCAGTGTTGACTTAAATTAACTGTTAACTCATGAATCAAGATTGACCAGATTCAGAGAAATCGCTGTCCCATCACAAACAGGAATCAAGATTGTGATGAGTTTCTGTATTCTTGTATCTTAACTTAGATAACGTAGTGACTTTAAAAGTTGTGGCAGTGTTTTCAGATGCAAAAACAAATGAAAAGACACAAACCCAGACTGGCTTGATTATATCGCTCACAGTGCTTTATGGGACGAGTCATTTATCAGAGATTTACAGTGTTAGCATTCAGTGATTGAAACAGAAACCTCTTTCACCTCCACACATATGAGGCGGCTCAGTGCTAATATGCAGCAGACTGAACGCATTAGACGAGCTGAAGAGGGAAAATAAAATCGGTGTGTGTGTTCTGAGAGGCCTGTGAGAATGAAACCAACTTTTGAACTTAATAAATGAGTCTTTGAGACTGAAATGGCTCCTTCACTACTAAACTCTGCTCTCCATTTACCCCCAAACCCGTTTCCAAGGTCTTGAGCGCAAGGCAAAGATTTTTCTCTTCTGATCTTGTCTGTAATTGTTTACACACCGCTGCGAGTGTGTATGTTCGACGGTGGAGATTTGACCCCGCTGTGGTGCATGTGTCCTTACATGGTGTTCCTCCACTCACAAATACTCACTTACCCATAATATTTACAGATTCACAGTTTGGATGGGAGGAACGTGCGAGCAGACAATAAACCAAACGCAGAGATGATGTGTAAACCACATGCATCTGGAAGGGACCAGAGATTTATTAGCGCACTATTATAGAGTCTTGTTTTTGTGTTTTAACCATGCAACACTTAACTAAGAAGGAGATGCATGATGCTCATGTGATGAGGAGGAGACGGTCACATTCTGGGGAATGTTGTGTTGTGCTCTTTATAACTTGAACAGGGGTGTATTGTGTAACACCCTCCAAAATGCATTTAAAAAGGACATTTAATTCATTTACATTTTTTTTTGTGTTTTTTTTTTTTAATTAACTTTTAAAAACGTTTCTCATTCAATTAAAAATTTTATTTTTATTTTTTTAAACATTAATTTTGATTTGATTTGATTTTATTTTATACTAATTATTGCTCAGATGTTCTTTCATTGCAACACTCTCAGTTGTGTTTTAATTAAATTCCTTTAGGTGAACTAAGAATTTGTCAATATTTGTCAAATATTTGAGTTATAAAGTGAATACAGATAGTAGCTCATTTATGCAGCAGATATTAATAATAGCTATTATTATATTATTATTATAGCTATTATTTTTGTATTTTTAATTTAAATTTTTTATATTTTTGGGGTAACACTTTACAATTAGGTCACATTGGATAACATTAGTTATTGCATTAACTAACATTATCTGTCAATAAGCAATACATTTCTTACAATATTCCAAGATTTCAAAGATCTCATGTGCAAGGCATCCGTGAGTGTGCATATTGATGTGTGTATCTTTGTAACATTCATTAACTGTTCATTTTTAATGTTAACTCACTTCCATTAAATAAGCAGATACAGCTTTTGATTTTAATAATGTATTAGTAAATGTTAAAATAAACATTAACTATGATTAATAAATGCTTTAGAACTATTTTTCATTGTTAACTTAGCAATTAACTAATGTAAACTAATTTGACCTTTTTGTAAAATTTTGTAGTGATTTTTGTCATTTTTATTAGTTTTTAGTATTTAAAAATATTTCTCAACAGTTTTAATTTAGTTTTATTTCAGTTTTATTTTTCAGTTATTAATTTAATACTACTTCAAATAATTTCAGTTAGTTGTTAGTTATAATTTTATTTAATATTTTATTTTATTTTATTTCCATTACCAAAACTGTTTTTGAATAGTTTTAGTTTTAGTTGATAATACTAACATTGGCTTAGACCATTTGACGAGGTCTCCGACTTTTCATTACTGATTCTGCTGTCTTGGTTGATCTAAAGCATCTTCAGAAAATCTAAATCTTCGTTGCGTGCATGAGGGTGGGAACGTATGCTTGTGTATATGTGTGCTTGTTCGTCTACGTCTATGTGTCAGGTCGGGCCTTAGACTCCACCTCACTCATCATCTCAGTCGACCCCCACCCCACCACCATGCCCTGCCGGTGGAGGATGCCGCCGGTGCGTTGGTGGTTTCTCGCGCCGGGGCAGGATGCTCGGGTGAGCGCTGGCCCACTCTCGGCGGTCGCTTGGCGGGGCCTGGCCCTACTGGCCTTGCTGGGCCCCGGTTGGGGGGTGGGGGGCCCTTGGATCTCCGGGCCCAGGGCTCGGTCTGCCCTGGTGTGGTCGGCTGCCGGCGGAGCCTGCGGGCTTGCCGCCACGGCACCCTGGGGTGTCTATACTGTGGCTGTCGGATGTCCCACCTTCGGGCTCTCCTCTGCCCTTTTCTGGGGGGGGGCCGCAGTTGTCCCTGCGGTGGTTCCCCTGGGGGTCCCGTGCCCTGGGGGGCCTCCGGATGTTTGGGGCCTGGGTCTCTTCCATGCCTGCTTCATGCCTTGCGGGATGGGGCTGTTGTTCCCCACACACACACTATTAAACATTTACATGGAGGAACCTTATGAACACAAGCGCGCTCACACACACAGGTGTACACTCAAGCATTCACATTGGTGTAAAAACGGGTGCTCACAGACACACATTGTTCTGATCTGCTGTTGCTTCAAAACTTATTTTGTAATATTAGTTATGCGTGTTGCTCAATAACATTTAACATTTAGAATTTATTGTGATTCATACAGATGTTGGTTGTTGCTGCAGTTTCTCTGATGTTGTGTCTTCTGTTGTGTCTTCTGTTGTTTTCTCTTTTTGTCAGCAGGTATCGAAGCAAATTGTTCGAAGCAAAATATCGAAGCAATTTTTTTTTTTTTTTCTCTCTCTCTCTCTATCCCCCATTCTCTTTTTTTTCTCTCTCTCTCCCCCTTCTCTGTTGACTTTATCCACAATTTTTTTTTTTTGTTTATTTTGTTTTCTAATTCCTTTTTTTTATTATTATTATTATTATTTTTATTATTATCATTATAATTATTATTATTATTTTTTTTTATTTATAATTTTTTTCTTTTTTTTTTCTTTTTTCTTTTTTACTTTTTCTTTCTCTCTCTTGTTTTCTCTGTCCCCTGGTCTTGTCGGTCATAGTATGGTTAAATAAAAGGGTATATAAAATTTAATTAATTAATTAATTGAAAAAAAAATAAATAAATAAATAAATGTATAAAAAAAAATATATAAAAAAAAAAAAAAAAAAAAAAAAAAAGGCTGTGAATGATGATAGCATAGCTACACATACGTACTGTCATGTGTTATCTGTGTTACTGACAGGCCGGGAAAAAAAAAAAAAAAAAAAAAAAAAAAAAGAAAATCTAGAGGAGACCGGTAGGATTACTGTAGTTAATCTCATTTCGGTCTAGGCAAAACAATTGCGATATTAAACAAATTTCAAAGAGATTTCATGTGTTTTTGTTTTCCTATAGGTGGCTTAATTCGTAAAGAGGAGACAGGGAGGCGCTGCACTGACAGAAACCGAGAGCTGGAAGTAAGGATGAGCTCAGCATCCCCTTCAAAAAGGGAGCACAACTTTTTTAGCTGATCCTGGAAGATCTGGGTCAGATTTTAAAATACACACAAATACATCAGAACTTTAATGCATTCAGGCTGGTTCTGTCTATAGTCCAAAACTGGACCAAAGACAGGACACATGCTCACTTAAAGGGACAGTTCAATTCATTTATCCTTTACGCAACCTCAGGGCTTTCTTTCTCCCATGGAGCACAGACAAGATGTTTAGCAGAATGTCCATGCTGCTCTGTTCCATGCTATTAAGCTCCAAAAGGGGACAAGAAGCACCATAAAATAATGCATTTGACTTGTTTGTGCATTATATGTCATGTTTTTTCTTTTGAAACCATACAATAGCTTACTGTGAGGAACCGCATTGGAATCATTATTAATAAAAATCCACACTGGATCAACATGTAGTTGAGTAAATGACAGAATTATGACTTTTGGGGCGAACTGTCCCTTTAAAGTGCAAACAAATGCTGCACACATGCTCGTTACGCAAACATTTACAAACGCGGCCATCTGTTGTTCAGATCCATTGTTGCTTCGTGCAATTATTCCAATTTTGCGATGGTGTGATTGTTTGAACAGACTGCCCCACTGCACATTTTTAATGCATTGCCTCATTTTTACTGCACATTTTTAATGCAGTGCAGGTATGAAAGAAAGAGCGAGAAAAATATGCTCCATTGCCATAAAAGCTCCTGATGCATAAAACCTGAGCAGCATGCATTAACACCAGTATGCGCTCACAGGCATATGCACATCAATATGCACGCTCACGTATGCCTTGCACATGAGATCTTGGAAATGCATGCGAGTTTATATGTTGGAAGTAGTGTTTCTCAGCTGGTTTCGCTTCAGAACCTAGATTTGACAGTGGAGCAAATGGTGACTCAGTACACATTACTTTACTCTTAGTTCATGTATTTTTACTGCTATCCGATCATGTGAAGACATAAACGCCCTTCAAGATGCATTTAAAAAAGACATTTAGTTTATTCATTTTAGTTATATTTAATTGAATTTATTCTCATTGTTTATTGTCTTTATTTACTTTTTAATTGTATTTCTTTAATTATTATCTATTTAAAAAAATAATAATAATTTTATTGTATTTCATTTCATACATTTTATTGATCAAATGTTGTTTTTTCTTTGTTGTCATGTTCATTTTATTTTAATTTGTATTAATTTTGTTGTGATTTTTGTTTAGTGATTTAAAAAAAAATGTTTATTAGTTTTTTACAAATTTCTAAACAGTTTATTTATTAGTAGTAAATTAGTTAACTAGCAATTTAGTTTTATTTTAGTTTTAGTTTTCAGTTAGTAATTTTAGTACTTCAGCTTAATCTTATTTCAGTTCATTTTATTTAATTTAATTATTTTTTTATTATTATTTAGCTTCTGTAATAATTTTCATTATTTAGCATTGTTTTCCCCCAAAACAAAACAGACCTGAAACCAATTTTTCAGTTTCATTCCACCATTTGTGAACCACTGATGTCAAATCAAGCTAGAAACACATTCCTCATATCTAGGAGTGTGTGATGAAATACGCACCCACACAAATTTCACAATCATCTTGTGCAGCAAACTAGATAAAGGGAAATTCTTTCAGACACTCCAGCAAAATACGTCCCACTCCCATCTTCTCGTGGGATACAGTGACCATACGGTGACCTTGGATAGCTGAAGAGTCTCCTATCTCTGTGAGAACAACGCTAGGTCCCGCCTCCTATGAATGACTGACAGATTGACCCCTCCCACTCACAGCATTCATCAGTTCACAAACAAGAGATCTTCCCATGGAAAGCTTCAGGAAGTGGCTGATGCATCTTGTTTTTTATATTTGAATGTCATGAGCTAAAAATGGTTGTCAAAACAGGAAAAAGGATTTTGTTTTAAGGAACATCTTTTATCTTTTAGATCAGTGCAGTGTCATGACTATATTGCTGTTGTGTCAGTTCAAGGGATGCATTTCTGCATGTTTGTTGCATTTTATTCTTCTTTGAAGTCCACTTCAAATGTTAGTCAAGGTTTCATGCACCCAAAACAGCTATAATTAGCACTGCTTGCTAAGGTAGGACTATACTTAAGTGACGTGCATTTGTGCTATATATGCATGAATGATCCCTCAAATCATGCGGCTTGTTGAAGAAAACTGTGCTAATTGCTTTCTGAGTGATCAAATTTTTTTATTTTTTCAATTCATTAGCAACTGATTAAGCAACCACTTTAGTTTCGCATGGGAAAACACTACAAAAATGTAATTCTATAAATTCATATGAATTCTATTCAAATTCATATATTAAGTCAATTAATTATACAATTGAATTGGTAAATAATTGAATGATAAAATGGTAAGAAAATTCCCTGCTTTTGCTTTGTAACTTTAATGTGCACTTTTTTGGTAGCAGCTTCTCGCACCATTACAGTTTTATTTGCAGCAACAGCAACCGCCTGGATGTGTCTGTAAACTCAGTAAAAAGACAATGAGTTGTGTGTTCAGTGTAGGTTGGCTACATTCCTACAGGCCATGCTGACGTAGAGTTTGAGGCCAGAGAATCAATATAGAACATAGAAATCATTGACTCGCCTGAGGATGCGAAGAACCGGCAATATATCTCCAGCGACTCGGAACATTCCTTTACAAACACCTTCTGAGTTTTATAAAGCCCTTAATCCGGCAGCCGTTTGGCCCAGTGCTCGAATGGTGCATCTTTTAATTTGCACGTTCCGATGAGAGCTTGATTGCTAAGAAAAAGAAATGCGAAATTTAGAGTATTTACTGGTTGTTGATGACGGTGAATGTTAGACGGTGAATACAGCTGGCTGTAGTTCAGTGGCCTCCAAGTTTACAAGCTTACAATGATAGCTCACTTACAGGAAAATGAATGGTTTCAGAGGACGGAGAGGTCAGATAGGGGTTGGTGGTCACTCTGTCAAATGAGTTATAGAAGTGTGTATTTAGGGGCCAAGTTGGGCCATACAAAGTATAATACTCACTTTTCAAGGGCAGTTTGTTCACCATTTTAAATTTCTTTGAAAAAATAATTTATTTTGTGTCTTACAGTTTTCTTTGGGCCTTCCTTAAACTTGGATCAGATGAAATAAGTCATAAATCATCAAATGAGACCAAGAGGACACCAAACTAAAAGTACGTCTGTATCTTTGCAATACGTGACACAGTAACCACACCGCCACTTGGCTAAAAGGCATAAAACATGCCTGTCAGTTTGTACAAATTTAGCATAACTTACCCACATCGTATATTTCTGGAGTCCTGCAGAATATTGTTATTTACTATCTTTAAAGCCATTCTGCAATTTTGAATGGATTCAATTTTTCCAGTCTTCACCAAAATTGGTGCAGATTATCTTCAGATGAATCCTCACGGACTGCAGCAATTCAACTTTTTGTATTTGACACTATTTTCCAGAAACTAAATTTTCTAATGCAGATGCCACGAAGTAAGTGGCATTATATATCGGCATTACTTCATTCATATTGTCATGAAATTTTATGTCTTGCTTTCACAATGTCTAGAGGTTGTAGCGCCCCCAACTGGTGTTATGAACAAAAATGATAAATTAATAAAATGAAAAAAATAAAATAAAATAAATCTGCTTGGGTGCTAGAACTAAACAAATCTACTGAACTTTACAATGCACGCCTTTTTAGCGTGCGCTGCCCTGTAATATTATCCTATTTTTAGAATAACTTTGGTGATATGATTTAAGCACTTTCATCCTACAGCATGAGACCCTCAAACCTCATCATCAGATGTACTTTTACCAATCACTGATGCTGTTTTCAGTGTCAATAACACAACATCAAGTAAAGAAGAAAATAAGAGATTCTCAAGATGCCTGAGGTAATTGCCAGTAATTCTTATCGTCCAATACACTAAACCAAGCACTTCAGAAATGTCAGAGGAGATAGAGGCCTATGGAGGCCCAAATGTCGATGCTGATAAGCGCGGTTAGTTATCTTACGGTTGTGCAGGTCTGCAGGGAACAAACCAGCAATCACAGGTCATTAAGATGTTTTAGGCTCAGAATCAATATTTATAGTCATTAGTTACTGATTCCAACCAAACAAAACCAAACCACACCTCTCATTACATCAGGGTTAAACAATTATCCATCTGAAAAAAAACCAAACATGCTTATTTCGCAGTTTAGGGTAATAGATTTCTGATTGTGTTGTTTATATATTAATGTGATGGAGGAGTGTGTGTGTTTGAGAGCTGAGCTCTCGATACAGCTCAGAGAACTTCTCAGCGCTTGGGTTAATCTATTAATCGGGTGGTTGGGTGTAAATGCACAAACACCGGCAGTTAATTCTGTGTGTTGTGAAGCAAAGACAAGAGAGCTGCCGTGGCAGCTGTGTATCACACATTCAGTGAACTTTGTATATATAATGCACCTTATTATCAGCTGTATGTTCTCGAAAATAATTGTAGTTGTGAAACTTTATAGTGTTTACATATTAATAATTAAACCCTTACAATATAATGTTTAAAAACACACAATAAACATCAAACTAAAAGAAGTGCATGAAACAGGTTAATATTAATAGGTAAGCATGTTTATAGGTAAGGAATGTATTTAAACTGTGTTTCAAATTATTTAAAAAATAAAACACATTATTATATGTATTAAATATTATCTTTATACATTTATTATATATTACATGTTTTCATTATTATATATTTAATTTTCATTTTTTTATATATACTGTATATATGGACATCAGATGCCCATTTTCCACAAGTTGATATGATTCTTTTGGGTCTTCATGAAAAGTCTATAATATACTTCTTTAAAATGTCTCAATGGTAGTGTAAAACAGCACCTTTTTTACCCTGTCAAAATCAGCTCTTTTCACAGCGACCCCTTTATGTGTCAGGATTGTGGACTGTTTTGTGTGTGTTTTGCTCCCCATGTGTTCTCTGTGTCCCAGTTTCTCCCTCATGTTGATTGTAATTTGATTCCAGGTGTGTCTCGTCTTCCTCCCTGATTACCCTGTGTTTATAAGCCCCAGTCCTTTCAGTTAGTGTTTGTTGGTGCTTGAATGTCTTCCCTGTACTCTGTTTCCCCGTTGGACTATTAAAGACTCTAGATTTGCTAAATTCCTCGTCTCCGTGCTCCTGGTAGGGTGTGACGTTATGCATGTTCGTATAATGAGCTACTGCACACCCCGCCCCTCTCTTCCCTGGGGTGAGCAGTTCTCTGAGACGGTTTACTTTAGCCACATTTGTTGTGGAACTTGTTAACTAGTACATTATTAGGATAGGTGATTTGCAAAAAGTTATAAAAAAAAACTTATACTCCCTTCTTCTGGAGGTGAAGCTGGATCACAAATGATTCGCGTGAACAAACTCATTTTCTCATAGATCGGGGCTGCATTTCCTTCAAAAACAAACGTAATCCACTGCATCTTCAGTGGCTCAGATGTCGGGAGTAAATGACGACTGCTATGTTCATTATTTCATCCATCAACAGAACACCTCAATTGCTTGGGAGACAATTTTGTCTACACCTGCTCCGGCGTCGAAACCATGGCAGACAGCTCACTCAGGGCGGGTCTATGCTAAAACGGCCGTGTCAGTCAATAGTTGTGGGAGGGGCCTGTGCAGAACTACTCTGCCAAGAATCTGTGAATGGCTTTATCTGAGATCTTATGATTTGTGGGAGTTTAAAAAAAAAAACACTGGGTGGATTTTTATCATTATAGTGTGGTTGTGTACACACACTGCCAACACACATTTGTTCAAACACCATGTAAAAGTGAATTTTGTATCTGTCCCCTTTAAAATAAAAATAGAAATATATATTTTTATTAAGGTTTCTCCATTTGCCAGCATATGGGTTTGGAAGGACATAAAGTTGAGAAAATAAAGACCGCTTTTTAATTGAAGTGTTTCTTAATTGTAACTAGTATGTCAAGCAGATGTTGAAGGAAGTGCTGCGTTTATATTTTCTCGCTGTCCGCTTTTACCGTGAAGCACTGTTAAAGGTGTTCCAATAGAAAGTGTCATGAAAACACAGCTGGCCGGTCAATTGCTTTAATTTGTGTGAGAGCTGACTACACATGTACACACAAACAGAAACGACTTCATCAACGAGATTTGCATGCATGAGTAATGGAGGACACGGCCCGCGCTGTTAGCTAAACGTCACGTCGGATTTAGAAACCACATCCACAGATGCAAACACACCGGCCTGTATGAACTTCAGCTGATTAGCAGATCTGAGCTTTGTGGCGTTTACAAACTAATCTGCATTAGTGTACTTGCCTGGATTAATATTTCAGGCCGAAGGCAACCTGCTAACACTGAGAATGAGCAGTTATCTTGGCGAACAGCACTAATTATTTAATCAAAATATAAAAGGGCACTCATCTTTGAACATGAAAGTAGTCAGAGAGAGTGATGTTTTGAATGCATCACATGCCTTTCATTCAGTGATTTGTATGAAATCACCACTTATGATTTCAATAGGCAATATTATACAGATAAAAAACCTCTCTGTGAGCCCGAGGTGCAAAAACACAACACAAATAAGGCCCAGAACAAAAAAGAAACACACGACTCCCACATTTCCAATTGAACCACATGAGCCAAATGAAGCTCTGAGACTCTCAAAAGGGGAAGAGATAAACTTGCCTGGAAGCAAAGACTTAAAGGTAGACAGGTTTCTTTTTGATACCTGCCGCGTGTCTCCCGAAAACATCCGCCAAACTGAGCTCAAAGGTCAGAAAAGCATTTACCAGCTTTCAGCAGGTGCACGATTTCATCCTGAAATGTATTCGACATAAAAGCATATTTCACTCTTATATTCAAGTTTGTGGCTTTTAAAATACAGAAACGAACAAACAAATATGTCTGGCAACAGATTCTGAGACAAAAGCAGACAGCTCTCCTGTGACCTGGACTTATAAATAGCCATCTGGAGCAGACGCCGTGTCTTTTATAAGCAAATTAAATCAGTGATGTCCTTTTCTGCCGTTTCAACTGCAAAGAGAATCGGTGAGAGCGGATAATAATGCGTCGCCGCTTTGACAGCACAGATGTCACCTGATCTCTTGTCCGACATAACAACCTCTTACTCTCACTCAACACTTGACAATCATAATCTCAAAGCAAATGGATAGAAAGACATTTAAAGATGATTTGGGGGGTCTGGCCTCACTTATTATGGCTCAAATCAAAATAAAAGGCTGAGGAGTTTTAAAAGTGTGTGTATAGTATAGAGCACATATATGTAATATACACTACCGTTTAAAAGTTTACAATACAGTACTGTACAAAATGCAGTAAAAGTTAGAAATATTGTGAAATAATATTACAATTTAAAAGAAGTGTTCTCTGTTTGAATAAAATGTATTCTTGTGATGCAATGCTGAATTTCCAGCATCACATGATCACTCTAATATGCTGATTTGCTGCTCAAGAGACATTTTTTATTATTATCAATGTTGAAAACAGTTGTGCTGCTTAATATTTTTATTTTAAAAAAATTAGATTTTTTCAGGATTTGTGATGAATATAAAGCTAAAAAATAAGCATTTATCTGAAATAGAAATCCTTTTTAACATTATAACTATCTTTACTGTCACTTTTTATCAAGTTAATGTGTTCTTGCTAAAAAAAAGTAAATTTCTTTAAAAAAAAAATTGTACTGACCCCAAATTTTTAACATTTGCTAACCATAAGGGTCAACAGATTATAATAATATAATTGACTATAAAATTCATTTCAAAACCCCTTGCGAAAGTTATTGTATAATTTGCCATTGTTTATGTGATGGTTATGTGTTCAGCTTTTTGACATCGAAAATTTCCAGTTTATTTTCACTTAATAATGCATTTTTTGCTTTTATTGTTTTGAAAAACTTTAATTATGTTTTGAGTTAAAGCAATTTCACCAAACTCTGATTTCTCACTATGCGACCCTGTGAAATGTTATCCGCCTGTTTGCAATGGAAGTGTTCTTATTATTTTCAATTCGCACTTCTGTGCTCTTATTTGACTCTGTGGGCCATTAATAAGAACATAATGATCAGCTTTGCTGATGAAAACAGTTCAGGCACATAAATGAGTGTGGCTTTAGGTGTTTTCCTCTCATTAGGACAGTGAATAATGTGCACACGCAACAGCCACGGGGCTTCACTGAAATCTGATACACTGATATATACTGCTTTCAGCTCAGTCCAACTTCTCATTCCTCTGTAGAGCTGACTGATTTGCTTTTGTGCTGTTTATAGTGTGAATGTATCATCAACACACGCCTGCACATGGATCCACATTGACTGGTTTGTGGTAAGTTTTGCCAGGGCATGTTTTTAAATGCATAGTTCGTCTAAATATGAAAACGATGTCGTTATTTCAAACCCATATGACATTCTTTCTTTTGTGAAACACAAAGTTAATTTGCACATGCCTTGGGTCCTTTTTTCCATATGAATGAATGAGGATGGATGTTGTAAAAGCAGCATAAATGTAGTCCATATGACTTGTGCACTCTACTCCATATGATGGCTTTTTGTGAGAAAGAGAACAATGTAAGTTATTGTTCACAGAAAATGACATCAAATGTCACTGGTCTTTTAACCAGTTCCCATTGACGTTATATTTGAATATATTTGAATGCTAATGAAATTTCAAAGCAGCTCAGTGAAAACGGCCTAAATTTCAGTATATTTCAGTATATTCTCTGAATTTCTATAAAATTAATGACAGGACCTTTCAAAAATAGATTTTTTTTAATGTTCAGGGAGCGTTAAAGCAATGTTATAAAAACGTTCTTAAAATATTTTTTGTTGACTATTTTTGGCGTTAATGTAGTGTAGTTTTTTTGTTGCTTAATAGCATTAATCTATGAAATGAATAACAGAATCTGTCAAAAATAACATTTTTTATTGTTGTGGTGAGCTGTGTTGACTTGCAGAGCTGTGTATGTTTATAACTAAAGGAAGATAAATCATGCAGTATATTTGGAATAAATCCACTAAGCAAAGCAGTTGTGTATCTCTCCTGCTAGGAAGCTGTGTTAGCATTACTGAGCCGCAACACCGCGGGATCAAAGAAGCTTTGTCCTGTGAGGCGTGAGGGTCGTGCAGGTATGGGACAGACGCGACCTGACCCCAGACTACAGGGCAGCAGGGACACAATCTGCTCCGAGACCCACTCCTGTGCTCATCGGCCATGAGGCAACGGTCACTGAACGAGAAGCTGCTCTGTGAAGATACCACTGTGTCCCGGGGAGAGATAGGAAGGTTAGATAACCGTGCACACGCTCCTGCACAGACGGGCAAGGGGCTGTTTATGCTTTTCCTCGCTGTGAGACGCCTCTCTGATCTGCAGAAGCACTGCATAACCGAACATCCGTAGGGAAATGGCAGCTGATTTTTGATTTCCTAGTTTGCATTCTTCGAAAATTCAGACAAGGTTCTCTCAAAGTTATGAACAAACGTGATCCTACTAGAATGTGGTTCAAAGTTATCAAGTTGTTAATAATGTTCTCAAAACATTACCACAAAAATGTCATTCATGGAACATTTTTGCCTGAAACCTTTTATTTGGACGTTCATCTAACACTTTTTAAATGTTACATTTTGTTTCAAAATTTTCAGGGAATGTTTAAATGTATCGTTCCGATAATGTGTACAGAATGAGAAAATGGAATGTTCACTTAACCATTTTTAAAACATTTAAAAAAATTGGACATTGTGAATGTTCAGAGAATGTTGAAACAATGTTAATAGAATGTTCATTCAAAGTAATCAGGTTAATAACGTTCTCAAAACATTATTTATACATCATTCAGGGAACGTTTTTTCCTGAAACCTTTAAACCTATTATGCTAATTTTTACAAGATGTACAATAAGTCTCTGGTGTCCCCAGAGTGTGCATGTTAAGTTTTAGCTCAGATAATTTTTTATAGCTTGTTAAAATTTCCACTTTTAGGGTATGAGCTAAAACGCTCTGATATTGAGTATGTTGCTTTAATGCAAATGAGCTGGTGCTCCCGGAGAAGAGGGTGGAGCTTCAAGAGCTAAAGCTCCCACATTAGCAGTGCTAGCCTTTGCAAATAAATATTCCACAATCTTTACAGAAAACATACTCCTTTTAAAAGTCAGTTGTCTGATTGTACTGTGCATAATAAATTAGCGTTTATGAATTACACAGACAGGGAGCACAGCGCGATTAAAAATAACAACATAGCTGGTCTCATGGTGCATGGCATCACAAACTTTATAAGTCCCACTTGTGATTATGAGCTCAACAAACTCAAACGATAAACTCACATTGCTTTCATATGCAACTTTTAACTACCACATTCCTATTCACGATCATTCATGAAGACAGCAGCAGAGAAAACAGACAGAGACAATAGTAGCTTTAGCATCATTAGCCTTACAGAGTGCCAAGAAGCGCTTTCAGAAGGACAATTTGGAAAACAGACACTTTGTCTGGAGCTGATGTTCGCGCACGAAGCGTTGGTATTGATCCCTACACGTATTGGGGATTTTACCGATTTTTTTCTGGGATATTTCCTTAGACAATGAAACTTAACCACAGTGTCCTCAGCAGGCACCTGAAAACCATACTTGAGTAAAAGTACAGATACCTTACAGTGAAAATTACTCCACTACAAGTTACAAGTCACCAATTCCAAAACTTGAGTAAAAGTATTAGAGTATCTGATTTTAACAATACTTAAGTATTTTGCTTATACTAAATATAGGCTCAAAGATGCACTAGTAAAAGAGACATGCCAGTCAGAAACTGTAACGTTGTGGAGAAGCTGGGGAAAACAGGCAGAGGCAAGGATCTGTGTGCAGGCATTTCATGGAAAAGCTAGAACAAACAATAAGCCAAAAACCAAAGGGAACAAAAAACAGAATGACAAATTGAATGATAAATTGCTGCAGAAAAGCTAGGTGCCATGCAAAATGTAATGGCGGAGGCGGACCGCAGCTTCTCACCCAGGGCTGTGTCTATGCTTATAGGGCAGCCTCACTAATGGGCGGGACTTTTTATGATTTTCACACACTGCAGCCACACAACTGTGTTCAAACACATTATAAAAGTGATTTTTGCATAATAGGTCCCCTTTAAGTTGGACGTTTTTTAAATGTTACTTTTTGTTTCACAATGTTCAGGAAACGTTCAAATGTATCGCTCCTATAATGTGTGCAGAATGATAAAATGGAACATTTAATATTTGCTTAACTCTGTGAATGTTTAGAGAACATTCATTCAAAAGTTATCTGATCTTTAATAATATTCTCAAAACAGTAGCACAAAAACGTCATTTATATATCGTTAATGTAGTGTAAATCCATGTTTTAGATGGATGCTCCTCTAACGGGTTTTATATGTTACTACTCGTTTCAGAATATTCAGAGAACAAATGTAACGCTGTTTGAAAATTATAAAATGAAATGTTATATTATAACTATTTTTAATAACTATTTTTAAAACTAAAAAAAAGCAACATTGTTAAAGCAACATCAGAAAAACGCTCTTGGAATGTATTTTTATTAACTGGGTATACTTAGATTGTTAGATTTTAGCATTTTTGCCCACCTCACAATGCTAAGGCATGCTGGGTGGTTTTTAAAATGTTGCTATAGTTCATAGAGAGATGTGGTCAAGTTTAAATGTTACTACTTGTTTCAGAACGTTCAGAGAACATTCAAAAGTAGCACTCTCAAATTTTTTAAAAATGTATCAAATGGAATGTTCAAAACTGGACTTTGTGAACGTTCAGAGAACATTGGAAAAATGTTCTCAGAACATATTTTGTCATCTGAGTATACTTAGAAATTTTAGTCTCTAGATCTGTTTTTTTTTTTTTGTCTGTTTTGTCATGTCTCATCAGGTAGAAAAGTAACAGCACACTTCCCTTCAATTTCAAAATCTTAAAATATCTTCATAAGTCCATCACTACAGTTAAAGTAAACTACTCCTAACTTGTCTCAGTGGACTGTCTGGCCAGTGTTGTCAAGTTTCGCACTCTTATTTGGATAAATGTGGTAGCACAGGTTCAGATGGAAGAAATAAGTCTCCGATAGGGGATTCATTAACTCAGATCCCCCTAAATTGCAATGCTTCAGAGTAAATTGGAAATGCAGCACTTGATGCTGATTAGATGAGAGACTCCAGAAGAGCAGACTGACTCATCTATTACTCAAGCCAGTCTGGACTGCAGGACAGGAGTCACATGACATCATTTCAACACATCTCATGTTCACATATTTGATCTGGTCCATTAGTTGCATTTATGAATGTTGGTGGAGATGTTGAGGTTAATTTAAAGTGCCTGAGGTTACTGTGTAAATAGCATGGTGTCATAATCATTCTGTTCTACAGTATGTTCAAAAGTCTGGGGTCAGTAAGATTTTTTCAAATGTTTATGAAAGATGTCTTTTATGCTAACAAAGGCTGTATTTATTTAATAAAATACAGTAAAAATAGTAATACCGTGAAATATTATTACAGTTTTAAAAGAACAATTTTCTGTTTTAATATAAATTAAAAAGTAATTTATTCTTGTGACGCAAAGCTGGATTTTCAGCATCATTACTCCAGTCTTCAGTGTCACATGATCCTTAAAAAATCAGTCTAATATGCAGATTTGATGCTCAAGAAACGTTTTCTCGATGTTAAAAACGTGTTTTGCTTTTTTGAAAACTTTTGTTGTTGTTAGCATTGATTGAAGAATAGAAAGTAAAAAAAAATGAAATACTAATCTTTTCTAACATTATAAATGTTTTTACTGTCACTTTTGATTAATTTAATGCATTCTTGCTGAATAAAAGTATTAATTCATTAAGAAAAAAAACTTACTGACCCCAGACTTTTGATATTTTTTGGTATTACTTGAACAGTTAGTATGCACAGCCCTAATTTCAGAGGTTACACCTCTCATTTCTATAACATTAATTTCAAACAGGAATTCCCTCTGTCTGCCATTGGTCAGCTAACGGATAACCCCGCCCCCAAACCCACACCATTGGATGAGCCTACGTAGCCATGTTACATAAGCTATAAATGTCTTTCTTACATGTCTCTCCATATTAAACTGGAATAGTAAGATGCATTTTACTCAAAGGTCATGATTTCCTAATTGTTGGAGATCTTGCACAGTCGTTCTTGTGGTTGGTTGTGTAATGCAGTGTGGGATGTGTTTTTTGACAAATAATTCTCAAGATACCAGTTCACACGGTCTGCAGTGGTGCATCACTGGGTGGATTTGTCAATGGACAGTATAACTAGTGCAATAGTTGTCTCATGTACTCAGTGTGCAAGCATTTGTGATTGCAAACGAGCCTCTCTTTTGGCTTGGACTAATAAGAAACCAGCTAGCAACCAATTTAGCTTTTGTGGTGGGTTTTGCATGGGCAAACAGCACTTATATTTGCTTCATAAAATGTAAAAATATAGTTAAGAACTGCTTTTATGATGTAGGGATCATGGTACGATCTGAAATGGGTTCCATTTTGAAATCAACTGTGACATACAACTGCAGAACAAATCCAACATAGCTAACTTCTCCATCTGCATGCATGCCATGATTTGACTCCATTCCTCG
Source organism: Barbus barbus (assembly GCF_936440315.1). Taxonomy (NCBI): domain Eukaryota; kingdom Metazoa; phylum Chordata; class Actinopteri; order Cypriniformes; family Cyprinidae; genus Barbus; species Barbus barbus. The sequence continues at coordinate 25,803,013 of NC_136717.1, read as the reverse complement.
GAGCAAAAGAGGGTCAATACATGCTAATAAGATCCAGAACGCTAACGGCCAAAGAGTCAGTGGGCAAATACCAGCGTGATGCCCTGGGGCCGAAAGCAGGCGCAGGAGCACTAAGTCATATTTACCCTCCGACTCCGCAAACGGCCATATCTCAGCACAAAACGCTGCGCAGGTTCATCAGGGATGAGCACTACAAGCAATTTCTGCTACTCAACATTGAGCACCATGTGATCTTTCCCAGGTGCCGCGTTCTCCAATTCCTGAATGACTGATCTATTAGGCTCTTGAGAAGCCCAAACCGCTACTACACAAGCTGAAGTACCACAGTGCAGGAGATGTGCTTGAGTTTGCGTTTGTTGATGTCTGAAGAGATTTATAAAGGCCTAAGGGCTCCACGAACCTCTACATTCAACACAAAGGAGTCATTTAGCAAATGCTTTTATGCACAGAAACTTGCTGTACATTTATTACAGGTTTAGTCTTTCTAGAGTAGTCTGAGGTTAAGTGTCTTGATCAAGGCTGTAATGGTGATAATGAATGAATCATCATCTTTAAAGACCTAATTCATCCTAAAATGAAACATTTTACTGTCAGTTATTGAATTATCTGTGGAGATTTTTTCAGTTTTATGAGCGAGTCATTTAAATCTTCCATTCAGCTGTTTTGTTCAAAGCACTGATTCATTTAGAATTGAATCAGGTGACTTTATTAGTGATTCAGTGAATTTTTCATTCAACCATTTCATTCTTAAACACTGATTCATTGATGAATGAATGTTTATGAGTGAGTCATTGAATCAGTCATTCAACGTATCTATTAAAAAACAGTAATTAAGTATGGAACAAGTGACCGTATATATGAGATTGCCATTGAATCATTTATTCAATTCATTCATAAACAATGATTCGTTTAGGAATGTAACAAGTGACCATCTTTATGATGAGTCATTGAATCATTCATTCAACTGATTTGTTCATAAACTGATTGATATAGGAATGAAACAAATGACCATCTTTGTCAATTCATTTACCCAATTCATTCAAAGACTCTGATTTATTCAAAAAGAAACAAGTGAATCTTTAAACTGTTCACTCCAGCATACAGTAATGCTCACTTTTCACAAATCATTAAATTCCCAAAGATAAAATCAAATCTTGTATCTTTTTCCCGTTGATGTTCCTCTTTCAATCAAAAGTGCATTCAGTAACAAAAAAGGCTTGTGAGCGTTTGACTTTATGCCCTCAGAGCGTCTCTCAGTGTCAGTGCTGAATTAGTCAGCAAAACCAGCTTGTTGACTCAGAGCTTCATTCGCAAACACAGGAGGGCAAACAGCATTTTATCTTTTCGTTTAACACTGTGTATTCTTATCAGATGGGTCTCTCAGGTGCCGGTCCGTTCATGCTTTCCCCCCAGAGAGCTTTCTGCTTAATCGCACCCGCTTGTGGAGCACCAGTTAGCGTTTATTCAAGAAGAAACTCATTAGCTTGCAAGAACAAATTGCATCTATTCATGCAACAGCAATTAAATTCGGAAATAAAATGATATTGTGTTAAAGAGAAGGTCCTGCTCGCGGCTGAGTGTACAAAATCACACTGTAAATGTGAATGGAAGCGCTAAATGAAGCCATGGCTTTTGGCCACTGCTCAATGCGCCCTTAAAAGGTGTGAAAGGATGACAAGGCGGAAAGGAAGCGTGTGTGAATATGTGGCTGCTGAGAAGGTGTTGTAAAAGCTGTGTGGGACCAATGTCTCCCTGCGCTGTGTGTGTGTGTGTGTGAACAGAATGCTAATTGGCCACCAGGCTTCATGTGGGCAGGAGGCGACTCATTAGCACTGCTGCATCTGTATCTGCGCTAAGCTGCCGTCGAGCTCCATGGCTCTGGGTGCCGTCCAGCTTCTACATGCCCCGAGGAGAGAAGAAATGGAGACGTGTAACAAGCGCACAGTCTCGGCGTGAAGTCTCGCTGTTCATCTCATATTAAGCATCCTCACGATTGATCTCCGAAAAGTCTGTCCAATCGGTCACGATCGGGAACCGTCCACCCACTTGCTGAGGATGTTGGCCCCGGGCCCGGAAGTCAACAAATGGGCCCGTGCGAACAGGGTGACCTCCAGACTGAATGCCAGTGATCGCGCCGACATGTCCTCCCCGGCGATGTGACAATGGAAAACATGGCCTCCGAATGGGATAGCCAAACAACATCCTGTGGTTAAGGATGTTTTGCTAAATCAGGCCACGGATCGTGACAATAACTGTTTCATAACCTACTGAGCTTATTTTGGCAGCGTCCTGAATCAAGTTGAACCTTGTAAGTAATTGGAAATGCTCTACATACTGTAGGCAGGAACTCACAAGAGGTGTATAGGAAGCTCTTAACTAGTAACCCATGAAAACATAACATTGTATTATATTTAAGAAATACAATATAAATATTTTTAGGAATATATTACATTACATTACATTACATTATATTATATTATACTGTATGTGACCCTGGACCACAAAACCAGTCATAAGGGTCCTTTTTTTTTTTTAATTGAGCTTTATACATCATCTGAAAGCTGAATAAATAAGCTTTCCATTGATGTATGGTTTGTTGGGAACAGACAATATTTGATACAAATATTTGAAAATCTGGAATCTGAGAGTGCAAAAAAATCTAAATATTGAGAAAATTGCTTTTAAATTTCTCCAAGTGAAGTTCTGATATATTTGATATATTTACAGTAGGAAATGTATCAAATATCTTCATGGAACATGATCTTTACTTAATATCCTAATAATTTTTGGCATAAAAGAAAAATCGATCATTTCGACCAATGCAAAGTATTGTTGGCTATTACTACAAATATACCCGTGCTACTTATGTTTTGTGGTCCAGGGTCACATATTACATTATATTATATAAAGCATTGTATGTTTCTTTGCAGTACATACAATCCCAGAATGCAAAAAAGGCATATTAAAAGAAGAACATTGACTGTTGTTAGCTTACCTAGCAATGCATAAAAAAACACAAGTAAAAATGTTGTGCATTTGCATTATGCCACGCTCTGTGAAACAAAAAAAATAAAAAATCTGGGGGTGCCTTCACTGAAAGGAACATGAAGTCCTACCTTAGGAAAGTCATCTTAGAAGGCAGTACAGAGTAATTCTGCTGCCTACTTTTATCAGTAGTGCTCTCTAGGTAGGCAGCTCACTAGGTTTTGGATCTAATGGCTCACTAGCTGGAGCTAATGTTTTAAAGAAAGCAATGGAGCGTTGGAGACCTTTGTTGGTCTTTAAAGGAAATTGTCTGACAGTTTAAATCTCTTATTATCTCTTCTGTGCATGATCAGGCCCTAATCGCGCAGGTTTAACAAGCTTATAAAAGCAACTGACATGACGGATTGTTCTTTTCATTTAAACCAATGTGAAAGCCACCGCAATCCAACAATCTGTACAAATGTAGCTCAACTCTGCTCTGCTTATTGTAATGAAAGGCTCTGAAATGTCTGACAGATATAATATTCCAGAAGGATTGATTTGGTGCTCGGATCACTCAGAATGTGTAAGCAATATAAAACGAGCGATTTGAAATCAAACATCATGTAAAAGAAGAGTCTACATTTATAAACCACAGCGCTCAGTGTTTTTAGCTCTGTTGAAATTTAAACAGTATGCTCCTTATCTTTCTGAATGCTATAATCACAGCCTTTGCAATCTACAGCTGTTATTCCCGGGTGAAATCCAGGCATGTGTTTTTATGATAACGCTGAGATCTGCTGCTGCTCAAGAGAAAACTTTAACAGAGTTTAATGTCTTAAAATGTCAAAACAGTTCCGGAATAGCTTTTCAAAATAGGCGATAATGAATCCAATGGTATGTCAACATTTAGTTATTTTCTCTCCCGGAAGTCAGTTTACTACTGGAAACTCTATATAATATTATAGTATATACATTTTATATATATTTTTATGCTTTATTTTTGTCAATTTGTGTCTTAAATATTTATGTTTCTGAAATATAAAATATTATGTTTATTTAGCATAGTATTATAGTATATAATTGTATAATATTTATAATATTATAATATATTTTATATATTAATACATTTTATTTTTATTTTTATTTTTTTAATAATTTTGTCTTTAATATTTATATTTTCCAATTGTTTATTTATTTGTCATTTTATGTCTTATTTATATTTCTGAAATATACAATACACTGTTTATATAATGTTCTACATTATAATGTATTATAGAATGGTATAATATTTATTAACATTGTTATATATGTTATATAATATTAATAAATATTATAAAATTATATATTTATTTGAAATGATCAAAAATAAATATACAATTTTATAATATAATAATATATTATATATATTATTATATATAATAATTATTATTATATATATTGAATATAATATTGATAAATATTATACAATTATATATGTATTATTTTATCTTTTTTGTCTTAAATATTTATATGTCTAAAATACAATGTTGTTATGTTTAACACTATTATAAATATATGTAATACTTTGTATTTATATTTAATTTATTATAGTATAAAATATATAATTTACGTTCTTCATTATTATATATTGTAATATTTATTATCACAATATACTGTCATATTTATAATATTTCTTAAGTTTAATACAATATTTAACATCCTACCAGTATATGTAATATTTTATATCTGTATTTCAAATGATATATCATGTAATACATACTTGTAGTATTGTATAATATAAAAGTGTAAAAACATATATAACCCTTGTTAAGAAGCACAAATCAGGTTTTGTAACAGAACGATAGTTCTGCTCTCACACCAAATGTGCCAGACAGATATGGATCTGTGTAAAATGTTTGTCCAATTACCCTAACAAGTGATATCAATCTGCATATCAGATATCAGAGATACAGCTGGCATGCTAAATAGCTCGTAAGCTGCCTTCACTTTGATAGCAATCCTCTCATTAACAGATCGTCCATGCTCAGATAGCAACGCAACCTCAGTGTCTATATGCATTCAGACCGGACAAACGTGATCAGTAGCATCTCTGTGGATGTTCCTACAAGACAAAAAACATTTGAAATGCCATGTTTTGACCGAGAAAAGGACATGCAAAGACATTACTTATTGTTTTGTTGACCAGCTTGTGAGTTTGTCTGAATATTGTGCATTTTTGCAGTCTCTTGGATTTGGGGGTCGAGTTGGGCAATCGATGCCAAACAGAGGCTGTGAGCAATTAATCGTCTGCTCCATTACCGTGGTGCCAGCCAGGAATCTTAAGCTAATGATGCTAGCGATTGGTGGGCAGCTTGTGTGTGGAGAGGGAAAATAGCAATCAATACACAGCAAAGCTCTTTAAAAGATGATGTGTAACTCAATAAGATCCGTAAGAGCCCAGGACCTGCGCTATACTTTTGTTCTTTGATAATATGCCACTTATAGCAATGCAATGTAAGTAAATATCCAAGCGTCTTTCGAGTAGAGCAGATAGCATGACTCCATTAGTGTGAAGATTCCTCTCATTAAAGTTTCCTCATACCATCGAATGCCACATTTCATTGCCTTAGAAATAATTTGTGCTCTTTAAAACTAATGAAAAGGTCATTTCTATATGCTCACACATAATTATGAATGTTCTTAAGAGCGATTTTTCTGAGCTGAATCAGGTGAAGTGGAGTGTAATATGAAAAAATGAATAGATAAAAGCTAACTGAGATTGTAGGTTTTTTTAGCCTGCTGCTGCCATTGGAAATGAAAACACTCTAGAGTTTTAGAAGAGATTTTGAAAATGTATTACAAAAAATCCCAAGTGAGATCTCTTTGGTATCTCAGTTGTTGCTCCTGGACAGCAATGAGATTAAATGGAAACCAAATTGAGTTCTAGATATTTTACATGAGAAAAGACCCTAGTTATCTCACCTGTGTCTCAAACTTGTTCTTAGAGAAAAACTAAATCCCAAATTAGATCTCTTTGATATCACAGTTCTTTCTCCTGAACAGCAATGAGATCAAATAGAGTCCCAGATATTTTGACTGAGAAAAGATGCAAGTTATTTCACGTGTGTCTCCTTTAGAGTTTTCGAAGAGCTTTTAACAGTGTACTACAAAAAAATCCCAAGTGAGATCTCTTTGGTATCTCAGTTGTTGCTCCTTGACAGCAGTGAGATCACATGGAAACCAAATTAAGTCCCAAATATTTTTTCTGAGAAAAACCTTAATTATCTCACATGTCTCAAACTCGCTCTTAGGGTACAACAAAATCCCAAATAAGATCTCTTTGACATCTCATTTGTTTCTCTTGGGCAGCAATGAGATCAAAATTGAAACCAAATGAAGTCCCGTGAATTGTACATGAGAAAAGAAGTCATCTCACATGTTTCTCAAACCTGCTCTAAGGGAGTCAATAAAATCCCAAATGAGATCTCTTTGATATCTCAGTTACTCTTGGATAGCATCTGAGATCAAGTTAACACCAAAAGAATTCTCAGATATTTCCCGTAGAAAGGACCCAGTTATCTCACATGCATCTCCTCTAGAGATTTAGAAGATATTTCATCAATGGGGGGGGGGGGGGGGTCCCCAAATGTTATCTCACATGTGTTTCAAACACTCTCCTGTAGGGGACAACAAAATCCCAAATGAGATCTCTTTGATACCGTAGTTGTTTGTCCTGGACAGAAATAACATCAAATGGAATCCCAGATATTTTACCTGAGAAACAACCACAGTTGTCTCACATTGAAATTATCTCAATAATGTCCCAATCTGTGCTCAGATTTGCCAAGAGAGCAATATATTCTATAAGAAGATTTTAATTTAAGCTCAGAAGTTTCTCAACACATACTTTAAAGACCAAATGGACTGACACAATATCCAGATTCATTCTATAACTGTGCTGCTTTTCTGTCAGTTTGGGTCTCATTTATTTCTATTTTTATTTCTACTACAGAATTTTAATAGAAGCATCTGAGACGAAGTTGATTATTTAAATAGAACATCATGATATGAAATATCAACCTCAGATCAATAAGATTGTCCTTTGGTTCTCAAGATGAGAAGTCTTGCACTTCCTTTTTGACTAGATTCATTTTTGAACATTGCAACAAACCTTTCAAGTATACTGTTTTCTGTTGTCAAATATGCTGTGTTTAATGTAAAGTAGATATTAATGCAGATTTGCTTTTGATTTATAGGCTGATGCTGTGCCATGTGACGAGAGTAAAGATGACAGAATTTCTTGTGTGAAAGTTGCGGCCTTCATCCAGACGGCGCAATTTACGCAGACTTAATGGCGTGTGAAATCAAAGCGTGTAGACCAAGTTTGTACGTTTGAGTCTGACCTCTTCTGCTCAAAGCTAAGACGTAGCGGATGACCTTTTCTGTTCATTTTGTTTTTCAGCGTCAGGTTTGATTGGAGTGGGAGAAAAAGAGACATTAAAGGAAAATTCAGTCTTTGGGGGGGGGGCTCCGGATAAATATTTCTCATGGGTGAATATTTCCACCCATCTATTCTGCTTCATAAAATACCTATCTTGAGGGTGATCACAAAGCTTTAGCTTAGGAAAAGGAATTGGAATAGAGATGGAATAATGCAATTTTACGGAGGGCGCGTGACTTCGGGGAAGAGAGAGAGAGAGGTGTATAGAGGGAGGAATTGCTAATACAAAAGCTTCTTCTCAAAATCTAAAAAAGCTCCCAGCTAGCCTTGCATGTTGCTAGCAATAGCATGATCCGCTATCTAAACTTTTAGATCTTTTATGTTCCTGCCAGGAAAGCTACAGTAAGTGGGTTTGTGAAATGTCACGAACATAAATGCAGTAATGGAATGTAAATATAGTAGCATTGTATTCTCTCAACAGGCTTAGCTTTTGTTTCAGAGACAGAGACCAGATGGTGACTTTTTAGTATAGCAACTGCATAGCAACACCCTGGCAACTGCCCAGAACACCATATCAACTGCATAGCAACACCTTGCCAATTACCCAGAATATCCTCGTAACTGCATAGCAATTGCTTATAGAGACTCAGAACACCTTAGCAACTGCATAGGAATACCCTGGCAACTGCATATCAAATGTTAAAACCACTATGAGCAAATTAGTATATGCATAGCAACGCCCTGCCGATCACACAGAACTCCCTAGTAACTGCATAGCAAGCATTAGAGACACTCAGAACACTTTAACAACTGCATAGCAACGTCCTGGTATCCACCCAGAACACTCTAGTAACTGCATAGCAACTCCTTAGCAACCTCATAACAACTCCCTGGCAACCACCCAGAACACCATAGTAACTGCATAGCAAGTATTGGAGTGACTCAGAACACCTTAGCAACCGCATAGCAACTCCCTGGCAACCACCCAGAGCACCATAGCAACTGCATAGCAAGTATTAGATTGACTCAGACCACTTTAGCAACTGCAAAGCAACACCTTAACTGCATAACAAGCATTAGAAAAACTTTAGCAACCACATAACAATGCCCTGGCAACCACTTAGAACACCATAGTAACTGCATAGCAAGTATTGGAGTGATTCAGACCACCTTAGCAACTGCACAGCAACACAATGGCAACCAGATAAAGCACCTTAACTGCATAACAAGCATTAGAAAAACTTTAGCAACCAGATAACAATGCCCTGGCAACCACTTAGAACACCATAGTAACTGCATAGCAAGTATTGGAGAGACTCAGAACACCTTAGCAACCGCATAGCAACTCCCTGGCAACCACCCAGAACACCATAGCAACTGCATAGCAAGTATTAGATTGACTCAGACCACCTTAGCAACTGCAAAGCAACACCTTAACTGCATAACAAGCATTAGAAAAACTTTAGCAACCACATAACAATGCCCTGGCAACCACTTAGAACACCATAGTAACTGCATAGCAAGTATTGGAGTGATTCAGACCACCTTAGCAACTGCACAGCAACACAATGGCAACCAGATAAAGCACCTTAACTGCATAACAAGCATTAGAAAAACTTTAGCAACCAGATAACAATGCCCTGGCAACCACTTAGAACACCATAGTAACTGCATAGCAAGTATTGGAGAGACTCAGAACACCTTAGTAACCGCATAGCAACACCCTGGCAACCAGGTAAATCACCTTAACTGCATAACAAGCATTGGAAACACTCAGACACTTTAGGAACCGTATAGCAACACCCTGGCAACCACCCTAGAATTGTACCAGTGTATTTTTTAAGCGGCTAATATACTCAGTGGTTTACCTTTGTAACAGTATTTTGGTTTGTGGTTTTATAAGGCATCATTCAGGGTTTCCAATAAGAGCGAGCCATTGGAAATACTTCAGAAAAGTTTTGTGAACACTTCCAATCCATTGCTTTTGAACAGAAAAGCAGAGGTTTTACTCATGAGGCCGCAAGAGCACAGAGACTCTAAAAGCTCTTAATGCTTGAGAAAGCTGCCAGTGGAAAACCCATCCGCTCCTCCATTTCACTGCCTCGGCTTTCGACTCCAGCTTTTCCTGAACTTTTCAGCTGCGGCCTGGCACTCTAAACATATCCGCCGGATTGGCAGGCCACTCAGCTGAACGCGGTGTGAACACATAATCAAATTAGGCCGCTGTTTGATGCTTATTGGGTGTATTGGAGTTTGCCAGCATATCCCTGCTGGCTGATTGTGTTTGCAGCTCAAGATGAGGCGCTCATATTGGGTTATGGAAATTCTGCTTGGAGTCAGCAATGACAAGGGCCATGCTTTGTGAGCACAGAGGTAACAATGACTCTACCCAATATCGAATGCCAACTCTTTAATGCCGTTGGAGAGAGTCATCAGCAGGCTCGCACGCTCCACAGACTTCTGCTGAACTCGAATGCTTGTAGAGTTATATAGATTCCCTGCCTCTTGCGTGTTTCGTTTTTTTATATTTTGGCTAATCTGATTATACTTTCAGCTACCGATAGTCTGCATATTGGGTTTGGACCTGCTCATAGATTCTTTCATAACTCTGAATCCCATTTTCATACTTGGGTTAATGCTGCCAGTGTAGTACAATTCCCAAACAAATGACTCTAATGAGTCGATTCCTTTTAGTCAATCAAAAATATACAGTGCAACCAGTGTCGTTGATTCCTGAGCAGTGCTTCTAATGAGTCAGTTCTTTTTTTATTGAATCAAACACAGTGTAAACGTACGACTCTTGAATGAATGATTCTTATGAGAAATTGTTTTTAGAGAAACATATACTGTATATACAGCTGAGACTATTATGACATGTAGGTAAAGATGCACATTATGCATTTAATCGGTGGTATTTTATAAAAAATAAACGAATCAAATATGTTCCCACATTTATTGTTTAGTATACTGTAAGTGTATATGTATTTTAAGCCAGTTATTGGGTTGGATTGTGGAAGAATTCTTTAGCCTTTGTTTTTATTTTTTTACAATTGTAATTATCTGATTTGACAATGCAGTTACATTTCTTTATTGCATTCCTAAATAATTTTCTTATTGAAATAAAATAAAAATAATAAAATAATAAGAATAACAAATGTAAAAATAAAATAAATGAATATTTATAAAAATAAATGAATCAAATGTTACTAGATTTTATTGTATATTTGTGTTCTTATTAGAATAAAACTAATTTTAAAAAATGACTAAAATTAAACATTAATAACTCAGATTAAATAAATGAATCAAATATAAATTATTATTATGAACTGGTATTATGTTTTATTGTTGTTTGGTATTGCTGTGTAGTAAATATTTAAAGCCGATTATTGGATTGTATTTTGTAAAAATAGTTTTTTATTTCTTTACAAAGCATTATACATTATGTATAATACAGTCATTGTTGTCAGAATAAATAAATAATAATAATAATAATAATAATAATACAATTTAAAAAATTAATTAAATATAAAATAAATATTTATAAAAAATAAACCAATCAAATATTTTACTACACTCTATTTGTTTAGTATTGTTGTGTAGTATGGATTTTTTTTTTGTTATCTTTTTTGTTTATTTATTGTTGTTATTATCTCATTTGGTAATAGAATTGCATTTCTTTTTTATTCCTTAATTTTTCTTTAATGACAGAAAAACAAGATATATCCTATTAAAATAAATATACTATTGAATAAGTAAAAAATATTCCCATCCCTACTTAAGTGTATAACTTTGTGTTACCGGCATGAATGATATCTCAGATCTCATTTATGCTGTTTCTTTCCTCTGGTGACAGGAACAAAAGAAAGTTTGAAAAGAAAGGAAGATGGGAGGATCTCGAGACAAAAAGAGAAAATGCATGATCACTGTCATCTATTGAAGCTCATGCAAACACCGCCGGTAAGCACCATCAAGTCAAGTCTGCTTTATTGTCAATTCTTCCACATGTCCGGCACATACATACAGAGAATTGAAATTGCGTTACTCTCAGACCCTTGGTGCATACAGTTAACATTAAACACGTTCAAATACAGATAATACAGTTTAAACATATGTACATACAACTATACAAATGAGGACATTGTAGAAAAATAAAGAAATAGATAAAGTGGCATGGCAGAATAGATAGAGTGCAACCAGTTAAATAAAACAAAACTGTGCAGATATATGTGTAGTGAAAGAAGAGCTTGTCAGTAGGGAGAACAGTCCTTATATCAGACTATCCGAAGAGGTAGTTTGCAGTCAATGCTGGATGAGGTAGTGATCAGTCCAATGCTGCACAAGTGACAGGTGCTAGTCACAGTTTTTAAGTTGGTGAAGGGGGGGGGGGCAGGCCCTGGGGGTGTGGGGAGCTTCCTGACAGCCTGATGTATGAAGCTGTCCTTCAGTCTGCTGGTCCTCGCCTGGAGACTCCGCAGTCTCCTCCCTGATGGCAGCAGACTGAAGAAGCTGTGTGTCGGGTGGGTGGGATCACCTGCAATGCGGAGGGCTTTGCGGGTGAGACGGGTGCTGTAAATGTCCTGGAGGGAGGGGAGAGAGACACCAACGATCTTCTCAGCTGCTCTCACTATGCGCTGAAGTGACTTGCGGCAGGATGCGTTGCAAACGCCATACCACACAGTGATGCAGCTGGTTAGAATGCTCTCGATGGTGCCTCTGTAGAAGGTGCACATGATGGGGGCCGGGGCTCTGGCTCTTCTCAGTTTGCGGAGGAAGTTGCACAGACGCTGCTGTGCTTTCTTGGCCAGTGCTACAGTGTTGTTAGTCCAGGAGAGGTCCTCTGTGATGTGCACACCCAGGAACTTGGTGCTGCTCACTCTCTCCACAGTCGCACCATTGATGGTCAGAGGGGCATGCTGAGTGTGTACTCTCCTGAAGTCAACAACAATCTCCTTCGTCTTCTCCACATTCAGAGAGAGATAGTTGTCATTGCAACACCCGGCCAGGCGGCTCACCTCGCTCCTGTAGTTTGTTTCATCTCTGTTGCTAATGAGACCCACCACAGTTGTGTCATCCGCAAACTTAATGAACAGGTTGGAGTTGTGTGACGGTGTGCATTCGTGGGTCAGCAGTGTGAAGAGGAGGGGGCTCAGCACACATCCTTGGGGGGCCCCAGTGTTCAGTGTGATGGTGCTGGATGTGTTACTGCCAACCCGTACTGCTTGAGGTCTCCCGGTCAGGAAGTCCAACAGCCAGTTGCACAGAGAGGTGTTGAGTCTCTGTGCAAAACAAAAAATCCCCGTGCAAACAAAACAAACGCTCTCTTTGCTCCACACACAGCAGCAGTTTTTGTGTTGCTCGATCTTTTGTGTGCACTGATCATGACTGCACTGTGCCAGGACGACCCAAAATCCTGCCATCGCCTGTAGGGCCACTGAGGGACTCCGGTGCTGCTGCAGGCCAGCTCAAAAGCTGCTTGGACTTTATCCTGTGGCTCTCTGAGCTGGGATGAGTGCTCCTCATGGGCCGTCCTGGCAGATATGAGCTGCTGGACTCATAACCCACAGTGCAGAGCAGCTTTATATGACCTATAAGTAGAAGTGATATGCACCTTATAGCTATAAATCCAGATAAGCAGCGCTGACTGACAGGGTTTTATTGCCAATAGCACTCCAGGCCACAATTGGCACCTGACAAGTGACGTCCCTCCGGCCCGTTTGAAACATTGAGGTCCTCCATGTTAACTGGAAGGGCCGGTCCCATTCATTAACATTATGGAGGTTTTAATGGCGTCCTTATGACGGGGTGAAAAAGCAGACGGATTGAGATATGGAGGGTGGTTGAGGAATGTTTCTAATCACAGCTGTTGACCTCAAGACTTTTTGCCCCTCTCAATTTAGTGTGAGACATGAAATACCTGAAAATATGTTCATAGACTTTAAGAGACAATGATGTTTATCAAAATGATGTTTAACCAGTCTAACTTCCCTATTGTAGCTAGGTACACTGTAAGATGCTTAAAAAAGTAGCTCATAAAATAACAAAATTTATATAGCTTATTTATTTATTTTGTAGCATTTTTCATCTTTGTTTGCAAGTTAGCAGATGCTTTATTTTATTTTATTTTATTTTGCAGTAATTCGCAGCCCTGTTTATGTAAATAAAATATAAAGCACAGCAGATTTGGCACAAAACAAGTAGGATTTCAATTAGGGCTACAGCATTAAACCTAAGAAAATGTAACTAGTAAATTACCTTTAAAAGTACTGTGGAAGGAACATGAATAATTACCATATTTATAGATGCAAGACTGCAAGATACTCAAAAAGTAGCTAAAACTAACAAAAAGTACCTAAAACTAGTTTAAAGCTTTTTTTAGCATTTCTGGTCCTTTTAGAAGATAAAAATGGTTTTATTATATTTATTTTATAATTATTTTATTTTAGTTTACTGTGTTCATATTTTATTTTATTTTATTATTTGCAATGATATGCAGTCCTGTTTATGTAAATAAAATATAGTGCCCTTAAAAAAATACTAATGATTTCCATATTTGTATTTAGTAAAATATTTATGAGGAAAAAACTTAAAATAATCTTATATATTTGTATGTGTATGCATTTCATTTAAGCGTGGCAAATGCATATGATTAACACACATGAATAAGGTTCTCATTAAAATGATAGACATGTCAGTGATTTCATTACGGCAGAAAATACAAACACGAGTTAAAGAGACAGATCACATTCTAGAGCGAAGTTAGATCACAGCACGTGTCCTCAGGATATAGCTCTATTTCCAGACTCTAAACACAACAAAAATAACATTTGTATGCTTCAGAAATGAATGTGGTTCACACCAATTTATCTTTTTTATCTTCGAAACAACTTTATGAATATTCATCAGCGAGTCTCCAGAGACCGAATGCTGTTTTAGAGGGGAACGTTGAATTGTGAACAGCTCATCACAGAGTAATACATTCACGTCTTCAAAGCGGCTCAATTGCTTGAAATGATCTTTAATTCTCGTCTATTCATGGATATCTAATTACAGTAATGGTTAGAGTGTACCTTTTTATTCCCGAGATAAAACAAGTGTCTTGGCCTAGTGGAAAAATATGGCTCTGTAGTGATTATCATCACGTAAAATCTGCATTTGTGAAGCATTTCCTTTAATCAATATAAACCACTGTCAATCACATAAATATCTCATTCATGTGAGAGTTAAACTACTTCCTGTGTACAGTCAAAAATCCAATGCAGCTAATGGATAAACCCTATTGATTAACTTTAGCATGACATTAATTTCCGTTTCTGACAGAATACTGATCTCTGTTTGTCAGTCAGTAGAGCTGAAGTCCTCATGACGCTCATTCACTCCTCTCCAAACGCAGTTGTCACGTCAGGAGATGAAGCCACGGACAGTATGGAATGAAGTTAGACGCCTCAAATGTCACTGAAAAATTAAAGGGCATGAGAGAGTGCTGCTGTGAGAACGAGAAAACAACAACAACACACAAACCAGTATGCATTCATTTATTTATTTTAAATTAAGAAGTAATTTTTATTTATTGACAATTCTTTATTTATTTATATATATATTTTACATTTTTAGCTAAATTATGTTTTATTGGAATACAATATGTTTTATTGGGAAAAAATAATAAATAATTATAGTATTTAACAGTTTGATTATTTCAATCATTTGAAATATTTTTTATTTTTTTATATATATATATATATATATATATATAGTACATTATAGTAATGACAGTACAATTTTCTTGGCATTGCAGTAATGAGAATTAAGAGTTGGGGGTGCGGTATGCTTTATTGGTTGTAAATGTAGACTTTTTTAAAAATAATTTCTTATCAACTTTTTCTTCTTTTCTTTATTCTTTGATCTGTGTTCAAAACAGGTGTGTTCGGTGCCCGTGTGATGTCATAAACAGCCTGGTATTCTCAGCATTCCTCACAGGGCACAACTGCCTTCGAGCCTCGCGTGACGAACGCTAGAGAAACGCGAGCTCAGCATTCCACGTGGCCCATAGATTCTCCAGCGCCATATGCTCAGCTCCTCTCTGATGATGAAGCGTGCATGGGGCCGGAGAGATTTACATCAGGATGAAGTAATCCTGTCTCCACCGCCAGGTTCAGAAGTCTGCTGGATAACAAGATATCATGTAACTGGCCACACTGAACATGCTGCGGATAAATATGGCTGTCGCTCCTCTTCTGAGTGATTAATCTAGTTCTGTTCATGCACACAGTTTAGTTATTTATGGATGAACTCATCATGGTTGACAAAGTGATAGCTGTAGCAATGTTTTGGCATCTTGCAGCTGTAACTAAGAGACTAAATTCAAGCCTGTTTGGAGAGATAAATCCCACTTTACATTGCAAAAAAAAAAAAATGTCTTAATCTTAATCAGTATGACTTGTTTTACTGTACAAATATCTAAACGTTCTAAAATCAAGATGCATTTACATGAGAAGCAAAATTACTTAAGGTATTAAGTCTTGTTTTCTAAAACAAATTTTCTAAATTTATGTTAGTTTATACTCAAAACGAGAAACAAATATGCCAGTGGGATTAGAAAAATAAACTTTTTTTCAAAGAGAAAATTAAAATGTATTAAAAAAAAAGTTTAAAATGTGTTTAAAAAAAAAAGGTAGAAATACTGGTTTAAAAAAAATTCAGTGTAGGCTCAAATGTGTGCGTTTTCATTCATTTAAATATCTCAGAAATTGTTCAAATCTACTTTTTTCTTTTCTTTTCTTTTTTTAACCCAAATAATCTTTATTTTTTAATTCTCATTACCATAATGTGTCGATTTTGTTTTATATTTTTATAATGCAATGCATTATGCAATGCAATATACTAATACTAAATAATTATAATAATAAAAAAATTGTATATAAAATATATTTAAAAAAATTACTTTTGCACGAATTTCATTATTAAAATGCGTCTAAATGCTTTTTAGACAAATATTTGTAGAAATACTTTTTTATACTTTTAAATATCTCTGAAACAGTCTAATTTTACCAATACTTCTCGAGCTCGCTGTTCAGGTGGAGGCGGCAGTATAAGCAAGAAAAGAACTTTGCTTTCGTCATGATCACGACGGGTGCTTTTAATGAAGCCGCAGCTTCGATAGAGATAGACATCATTTAGATAGATGTGTCTGCGTGCCATTCTAAAACAGGAAGTCAGATCAGCTGAGAGCAGCGCTTAGCAAAAGAGAGGCAGAGGTGCGGGGCGAGAGTAATGATATTTTGATTGCCGTCGTTTGATAGCAAGCAGATTTCCATTACACTTCTCGTCCTTCCCTCCCAGAGCAGTGTCTTCCAGAGTCTCACTGATCTCTGTGAGGCTGTAAATCATGGCTGGCACTTGTCCAGCTTCATTCGTCATTACTCATCCTGCATTAGTACATTCAGAGGATTTTAATGGGCTCAGTGCAACAGGAAGTGAAGAGTCGTCTTGAAATAATGAGCTGGTCTGAAAGAGGTTTTTGGTTGGACTTGTTGGGGAATTTTACATTTACTTCCAGAAAAGAGTTGTTGATAGCAGTTTGAATGATATCAAAGCAATTTTTGTTTATGTTCTAATTGTAATATCACAACTGTTCAAAAAAAGAATAATAACATCCCAGAACACCCTAGCAACCACACAGCAACTACTCAAACCAGCAACCACCTAGCAACAGTATAGCAACCTCCCAGAACTCCCCAGCAACTACAGAGGAACCTCACAAAATACCCTGGCAACCACTTAGCTACTGCATGGCAACCTCCCAGAACACCCTAGCAACCACCTAGCAACAATATAGCAACCTTCTATTACTCCTAGAAACCACATAGCAACTCCTCAAAATAAACTGGCAACAACTTAGCAACCATGTAGCCACCTCCCAGAACACCCTAGCAACCACATAACAACAACTTAAACCGGCAACCACCTAGCAACTACAAAGACAGCTCTCAGAATACCCTGGTAACCACTTAGCAACCATATAGCAACCTCCCAGAACACCCTAGCAACCACATAGCAACACCTCAAACCAGCAACCACCTAGCAACTACATAGAAACCTCTCAGAATACCCTGGCAACCACTTAGCAGCTACATAGGAACCTCCCAGAAACCTCATAGCAATCCCTCAAAATAAGCCAGCAAATCCTTAGCAACCACATAGCAACCTCCCAAAACACCATAGTAACCACCTAGCAACTAGCAGCCTTCCAGAACACAGCAACCTCCCAAACACCATAGAAACCACATAGCAACCCCTTAAAGTAAACCAACTAGCAACAGTATAGCAACCTCACAAACACACCAGCAACACACAACAACCTCCAAAAACAACAGAGTAACCGCATAGCAGCCTCGCAGAACACCCTAAAAACCACATAGCAATCTCCCAGAATGCCCTGGCAACCACCTAGCAGACACATGACAACCTCCTGAACACCCTAGCAACCTTATAACAACCTCACAGGCCCCCTAGTAACCGCCTAGCAACTTCCTAGAACACCCTAACCACCTAGTAACTGCATAGCAACCCCCCAAAACACCCATAGCAACCACACAGCCATCTCTAGGGACAGGAAAAGCATACAGATCTCCCAGATCACCATAGCAACTTCCTAGCAACATCATAGCATTCTCTAAGATCACTCTAGCATCCACATAGCAACCCCTGGCAACCACATAGCCACCACATAGCAACCTCCTGAACACCCCAGCATCCACAAAGCAACCTCTAGGGATGCCACTGTAAACTACCTAGCTACTGCATAGCAACCTACCAGATCTTTATAGAATGTCTAGTCTTATACAGTAGATTACATGTCACATTTTATGAATGTAGCTGTGCAAATTTAATGTAAATTGAAAAATAAAATGATTTTACTAAATACATAAATGCCAGATATGAAATGCACTCTTGAACTGCGCGTTATGAATTGAAATACTTACACACATGATGTGAGTGCACTTCATTCTCCGTATATCCTCACAGGAGCAGCAGCCATAACTCACATATTATTATTCAATATTCATGTGTTTACATGGTACTGAACATCTTATGCAGTGTATTACAGGCTCATTCAATATGAATGGCTTTATTTTGAGGCAGCGCAAGTTAAAGTGCTCCAATCAAACTCAACTCCACTAGGGATGTGTGTTTAACACAAGATGTTCAACGACGCACCGTGTGGCTCTGAACCTCCAGGGTCTGGATGTGCGCTGCGCCACACGTCACATATCCTCCATCCTCCATCGATGATCATAGAAGTCACATATTAATACTGAAGCTCATGGTGGAAAGGCCTTTTGCTTTAGAAGAGGGGAGTATAAATACATACCCAAAGTACATTCAGACTGCAGTATCTCACCCTAGCAACCTCCCGAACACCTGGCAACCACTTAACCATTGTGTAGATACATCCAGAACACCCTAGCAACCACACAGCAACCTCCCAGAACACCCTAGTAACCCCTTGTATCAGCTGCATAGCAACCTGTCCGAACACCATCGAATCTACATAGCAACTTCCCAAAATACCTTGGCAACCACTTAGCCACTGCATAGCAACTTCCTGAACACTCTAGTAACCCCCTAGCAACCACCTAGCAATCTCCAATGATATCCTGACAACCACTTAGCCACTTCATAGCATCTTCACGAACACCCTGGTAATCCCCTAGCAACCACATAGCAACTTCCCAAACACCCTAACGACCACACAGCAACTTCCTGAACATCCTAGTATCAGCTGCATAGCAACAATACCTTGGTAGCCATTTAATCACTTCACAGAAACATCCTGAACATCCTAGTAACCCCCTAGCAACCACATAGCAACTTCCTGAACACCCTAGCATCCACATAGCAACTTTCTGAACACCCTAGCAACCTCCTTGAACAGCAGTTGGTAATCACTTGGTAACTGCATTGAAGCAGCATAGCAACCTCTAGGAACACCATATAGACTACCTAGCAACCACATTGCAGCCTCCCAGATCACCATAGCAACCGTTAAGAAGAGCTAGTACATTGTTATATGGCTCTGCAGTATCTCATGTTACAGCATGTAATTCCTTTTTCTGACCAAAACAAACGATACTTGTTTTAATTGTATTCAAAGCGTGGCTTCAGTGTTGATCAAGCAACAGTTTGTGAGTCTGATGAAGAGGATGCTGGGAGTCTGTGTAGACAGATTGCTTGAGGGAGGCTGCTGTGTGTCTTGGATTCATTATCTTAAATCCCAGTCTCAGTGGACGGCCCGAGTTTCTGTAAGCACACAAATATGATCTGAAAAGAGCACGTTCCCACAGTTCCCTCATTAAAAATAGCATTATGGGCTGTGAGAGATGACAGAGGTGCTTAAAAACAGATCTGACTGCTGACTGTTAATACTGAGTCTCTCATGAGCACACAACACCGGCTCTGTTCCCAACAGCAGACTAGTGTACTGTTCTTACTGTTTATGTAGTATACATAGTATACATATATTTTGTATGCATAAAATGTGCAGTATACAGAGTAAGCTGTGTCAAATGCTGCAAGTGCTCATCTTGACTCATTTGATCAATATTATTTTTAGCATTATTTGAGATATTGTTACACTTCTTTTTAATATTTTGAATGTTTTTAATTGTATATTTTCTGTTTTTTAGTCCATTTTAAATTAAATTAAAATATACAATTAAGCATTAAATTTAAATTGTCATTTAAAAATTTAGTAATTTAATTGTTAGTATTTTATAACTTATAGTTTTAAAAACTCTCTCTCTCTCTCTCTCTCTCTCTCTCTCTCTCTCAATGTGTATATATATATATATATATATATATATATATATTGTTACATAATTAAACTAAGTAAAAATAATTATATTAAATAATATTGTTATAAAACTATATAAATTATTAACATTATTAATATTATTATACAAATAATTGATAATAATTAAATTATATAGTGTATAAATTATAATTATGTAATACTTAATTTTATACTTTAGTTTTCAGACCATTTTGAATTTAATTCAATATAATTTACAATTGAATATAAATACGTTTTTGCTTTAGTTATTTTAGTACTGTACATCAAGTTAAACAAAATAAAATTATATATGTACTCTTGCCAATAGATTAAAAAATAAGGTTTATTTAAATTTTTTTATTTTTTTTCAGTTAACGAACATTTTATTTAAATATTATTTAATATTTAACACAAAATAGTTTTACATTTTATTTCTCAGGTGATAACTGGACACCATGTGTAATATTAAACATGCATAAAATTATTAATTATCATTCAAAATAATTATATGAAATAAAATTGTTATACAACATGCAAATTAATTATTTTAACATTATAAAATAATTAATAATAATTTATAAATATATTATTTACATTTAAAACTGAAATGAAAACAAATATTAATAGTATTAATTAAAAATGTTTTTTAACACAGTTTCGTGTGAAATCATGTTTTAGATCAATTCTGGTTCATTCACCGCAGTGTAAATGGAAGGTCAAGCCAAGTGCATTGCATTGTGGGAAACAATGTTCCAGTAAGTATGGTTGGTGTACATCATGCAGGAATGCATATAGAAGCCTGGCGTACTGTCCGCACTATGCATACAATGGAAATAATCAGAGAATGCATGATTGTTGTCCCTCTCTTTTATTTTACCAGAGAGGAAGCGGTGTATAATGGCTCGTACTGAAGGGAGGTGGAGGAGACAAAAAAAAAAAAAAACAGAAACCAAGATTTCTTTTCTGCTCCTTTGTCAATGTCAGAACAAAAGAATTACCTGACACTCACCACAAACAAACACCAAACAAAGCCATGGTGAGCCACGGGACCCTCAATAAGAACAACACTGAAGTCGATAACCTGTGCTGAAGCAGATCTCCTGTCATAAACAGTAGCTGACGCTCACTATTTACAAACTTCATTAAAAAGTCACTGGACCCTAAATGAGAAAACAAACATTCCATGTACAAAAAAAGTGCTTAAAATGAAATATATAGTAAAATTATACAGAACAGTTCATTGAATTTCAACTTTACAAATACAGATTGAATGTGAATAATATTATATTATTTAAAAGATGATATTATAAATGTATATATTCAATATTAAAATAATAAAATATAGTAGTTTATGTAGTATTATAGTATTATATTAAAGTATTATTAATTGTATTCTTAAATGAATTATTATTAATTAATAAATATAGTCATTTAGTGCGTTTTGCCAGTATGTTTATATAATTTTATTATTTTTTATTTCAGTTTTAGTTTCAGTAATTTTCAGCATTAACTTAAAAATGGAGAAATTCTGGCATTGGCATCTAGCTAAAATATATACATATCAAGTAACAAAGTTTTTATAGTTCATAACCCTGAATATAATATACAAAGATATTTGACACAAAATTATATTACAAAAAAATGACTAGTCAGTGTGTTCAATGCCTATATAGTTTTATTAATTTTTATTTCAGTTTTAGTAATTTTAGTACATCAACATAAGCCTAAAAAATGAGAATATCAATATATATATATATATATATATATATTGTGACGAGCGTCCCGATCTCTCATCAGCGTTGCCCTGGAAACGCACCAGGAACACCTGTCCCCGCTCATCAAGGCAAGGCAAGGTTATTTATATAGCACATTTCATACACAGTGGTAATTCAAAGTGCTTTACATAAAAGAAAGTGAAATAGACATTAAAAATCAATAAAAACATGGGAATAAAAATAATAAAAACAAGGAATTTTAAAATGATATAGAAATTGATTTAAAATAAATTTAAAGAAAATTATTATACATAAAATTCATTGCAGTCAGTTGGGACATATAGCACAGTGCTCATTCAACAAATGCACAGTTAAACAGATGAGTTTTGAGTCTTGATTTAAATGTGGCTAATCAAGACTAAAGCGGACGCACCTGATCCCCATCAGCCCGCGGCCAGATAAGCCGCATGAGGCCTGGAGACAGGGAGAAACCTCTCCAATGCGACTGAGAACTAATGGGCATTCTCGCCACTCTCTTTTGCAGAAACGAGCGTCTAAGCGACCCAGCCTGCACTCTGCACTCTGCACTGCACCGGTCCACTGCGCCAAGGAATCGCACAGAGAGCACCCCGAGCACCTCAGCACGCACCTTCACCGATCACCGCCTGTTTTCTTAATAAACCCACCCTCCGGGGTATTTGTCTGAGCTATCCTTGTCGCGTGATTCTTCCACCCTGCCACTATATATATATATATATATATAGAGAGAGAGAGAGAGAGAGAGAGAGAGAGATTTATATATTATCAAGTAACAAAAAATGTTTAGTAGTTTATAACCCTGACTATAATACAGAAAAATATTAATATATTTAACAGAAAATTGTATTACAAAAAAATATTCATTTTATTTCTCATGTGATAACTGGACACATCATGTGTGAAATTAAACTTGCGTAACCGAATAATAAGACAACAATTAATATTAGTAATGATAAACAACTCTTTTATTTATTTATTTAGCTTAAAGCATTTTCTCCACTGCATGAACATCTCTCTGTTGGTTCATATATCTGTGCCATCTAATTTGGTGGTTATTAACGTAAATATAACGTAATTAAGGTTTTGCTCCTCCGGAGAGCGCGAGTAAAGCAGAGGTTCTTGTGAACAGGATCTGTAACAGCTGTTTGATTTCATGTGTTCATTAACTGTGTGTTGATGCCTGCGGTCTGGCCGTGCATGCTAATGACTCCTCCGGGTTCAGCGTTCTGCTTACGTAACTGTGTGATGTTGTCCTGTCAGCTCTGCTCCTGTCCTGACTACTCACGTTTATCGTTAGTGTGTGTGTGTGTGTGTGTGTGTGTGAATGCAGTGTACTCTGACATTTCTTAACCCCTGTCTTTCTCTCTTAGATCACTTTGAGATGTCAGAGAGTGACCGGGGGAAGCGTTTGGACCTCAACGATTACGGTGAAGGCAATCCCATAATGCACTGCGACAAGCTCAGTGAAACAAAATCAACCAAGATGGTGGACAAAGGTGAGAGAAATGCTGATTTTAAATATAATTAATTACATTTCATTCATTCAGCTTGAAAAGTATTGATTAAATATAATCAAAAATATAAATTCATACATAATAAAATCCATTATGATTGCATTTGTAACTTCAAAATATAGATTCAATGTACTGAATATATAAAAAATGAAATATGTAATACAATAAATGTATTGACAAATATATAATAAAAACATATAAAATGTATAGAAACTTAAAAATAAGGATTAAATTGCATATAATAAAAATATTATTTATATCATAAAATTATACAAAATTATTACATTTCATTCACAAAGTATAGATTAAATGTATTGAATGTAATAAAAAAATACAATATATGATAAACGTATACAACTGAATTCATTAAAATTGTATTTCCAACTTAAAAATATAGATTAAATTAATTGAATATTATAAAAAATATAATATATAATAAAATTATACAAAGTAATTACATTTAATATAGATATAATATAATATATACGAAAATTCTAATTTGATTTATTAGATTTCTTAACTTCAAATATATAGATTAAATGGTATGGAACATAATTAAAAATGAAAATGTATAATACAATTATAAAAAAATAATTAAAATGTAATACAATTTAGAAAATAATTGATTTAAATGTATTCACAACTTAAGAATATAGAGTAAATATATGATATAATAAAGATATTGTGTAATATATAATAAAATTATACAATGTAATGATTTAATTCACAACAAATATATTAAATGCATTGAATGTAATACAAATATGTATTGTATATAATAAAATTATAGAAAATAAAACGTATTCACAATTTTAAAAATATATAGATTAACTGTATTGAATATAATGATGAATATTATATATGTAATCGGTTCACTTCATCCTTGGACAGCAGAACAGCTTAGTAGGCTTTTCCATGGAGCTGAGAATGAGGTGAATGGAGTTTAAGCAAACAGAGTCAGGTCTGCCTGCAGCATTATCCCAGCACCCTAAACCCTGCCCCGTCCCGTCCCGTGACCTCATGACCCCGCGCCCCTCGGCTTCTCCTCTCTCCAGCAGGAAAAGAGCAAACTGAGTTCAGTTCTCAGGACGGCCCTGCAATCCAAGCAACGGCAGAGCAGAGCTGAGAAATGCAGACGTCTGGAGATGTAAAGTGCTGACCTTTACCTCCATCACTGCACACCGTGGAGAAACTGATGATGACCAGCACAGAAGGCCATTAGTTAAGCACAGAAAGAAAGAACTTATTGGAACATTATGGACTATTCGATTACAAACTTGCCAAAGAAGGTCAAACGGAGCTGATTTTCTGAAAAGTTCACTCTGTTCCTCAAGCAGTACAGTAGGTGTGCTTTTGTGTCTTGACAAATGTGATGGTGAATCGCTTCTTTAAAGCCCCAGAGCTGAACCTTACACTCTAAAAATAAAAATGGTGCTATATAGCACTAAAAGTGGTTCTTGGCTCATAATCATAGGAGAACCACTTTTGGTGCTATATAGCACCGCATCTTTAAAAGCACCGTTGTCAACTGGTGCTATGTAGAACCATAAGAGGTGCCATATTGCATTGTATTTCGTTAACAAAAATGGTGCTAAACAGCACCAACAGTGGTTCTTTGGCTTGTAAAGAACCTTAAAGGGGCTTAACAGGTTCTTTGTATGGCAGTGGTGCTATATATATATATATAGCACCTTAATCACCCCAAAGAACCACTGAAGAACCACACAGGAGCTTAACAGGTTCTGTATATGGTAGCGGTGCTATATAGCCCCTCAGTAATGCCAAAGAACCACTGAAGCACCAAGATTTGATGCTATACAGCACCAAAAGTGGTTCCCTTATGATTACGAGCCAAATAACCACTTTTAGATCTGTCTGCCTGTCTGTCATATTTTATATTTATATATATTGCAGTATAACATCTCTCATCTTTATTTTTAGGACTGGCTATCAATAAATCCAACTTTTTTTCCTTTTATTGTTATTTTTTTATTAACTTACAGGAAATTCTATACCTCTATCTTTCATTGTATTTTTATTTTAATTACTGTTAATTTTATGCATATTTAAAGTTGCTCGTATACATATTTGAGCAAACAAGCTTCTTTGAATTGACCCAAAGGCTGGAGCATTGCAAAAATTTCCATAAGATATATATTTTGACATTTATTTATTTATTTGCCAGTTTAGTTTGGCTCATTAAAGTCTGTGCTGATGCAACATCAATATCAGTAGTTGCTCTCTTCTGCCAAAACAGCCCTAGAATATGAACATATGCCAGGAGAGACGGACAGACGGACTCCTGGAAAACAAGCTAATGAGGTTAGCATATATAAACAAAAATTGATTAATAAAATAAAACAGAATAGCATTTAATCAGACTGGAGAAAGTAAATATTAATGAGCCTGCTGTGTTTGTTTGTTTGTGTCGGCGGACAAACCCACCCTGAAGTTTGCAGACGTCTTGGTAGACGCTTGATGAAAATTGTGTGTAACTTGTCAGAGGCTAACAGCTCTGAATATTTTATGAAGGGTCGCTAAAAATCTTTGCGAGAGCAATAAGACAGAATAATTCAGTGGTTTGACTGCAGTGACATGAGACGAGACAACTTTTGACTGCTTTTGAGGTTGAGGACTTTCAGCTTTAAATAACTACACAGAGGGTGTCCAAAAGTTTGAAAACACTAGCTAGAGGTTTTAATCATTTAAATAATTTTCCACTACTATTTTAAATTAAATATCAGATCCGTATATACATATTTTATTTATTTATTGCTGTTTTAATTTAGTCTATGAGAACATACAAGAAGCAGGTTTGAAATAATAAATAAAAGCTTATAATTTAAATGTAACCTATAAATAAATGTAACATCTGAATGAATTGGTTTGTTGTTAGTAAGTTACGGTCATTAAAGAAACACAAAAAGCAAAGGTAATTTAGCAGAGCGGTTTGTTTGCTCATCATGACCGCGGGCGGCTCTGTGCCAGACACGATCGATTAGAGTAAGTGTGGCATTTAACTACAATAGCGTCGTTTTCTCTGTCCTTGAGGAGAGACGGCAGCTTCCCTCGATCTTATGATGAAACAGAAACCTGGAATAACCTTTATAGATGCTCATGTTTCTATGTTATTCAGGTTTTTGACTTTTTCAGCGTTTTTGTCAGCTGTTTTATAGTCCAACAGACTAAAATCTTAAATCTTTACATTTTAAAGGAATATTTGTGTTTGTACACTGTAAACAAAAAAATTATAATAAAATAAAAATTGGTGGAATTAAGACAAAAAAACACAAATAAATAGGAAATGAAAAATAAAATAATGCATTTTCATATAAATTTATATATAAATTACATTAAAAACATTGTTGAGATTTTTTTTAGTTTTATACTTGGGGTTTGTTAAAAATCCTAAGTATGAGCAGTAATACACTGTAAAAATATATTTTTTTAAAGTTGTAAATAAAACAGATTATTGGAGAACATTTTACAAGAAAATACTAGTATTTCTTCAAAAATTCACATTTAATTCAGTGTTTTTCTTTGTAATTTGTGAAATTTACTTGTAATTTCAGACAGAAAATAGTTTTTACACCTTTTTTTCAGTTTAATAGTAAAACACCACTAATAACAGCAAAAAAAAAAAAAATCCTGATCATAAGCTATATTACACTGTAAAAAAAATTGAGTTTGTAAATAAAGATTATTGGAGTACGTTTTACAAAAAAAATTTAATTTCAGTCTTTCTACTTCAAAATTTCATGTTTAATTCAACGTTACTTGACATTTCTTTGTAAATGAGTGTTAAATTGACTAGCAATTTCTGGCTGAAAACCACCGTTTTTTCAGTGTAATCGTAAAAAACCACTAATAACTGAAATAAAGATCTACATCATGAGGCAGATATTAACTTTTCATATTTTTACGAGAGCAAAACAGCTTTCTGTACAGTTTAAACCTTCTTCAAAGCCTTCTTTAAACCTTCTCAGAAAGACATGCTTTAGTAAAAACATGATTTCTCTCCAGAAGAGACGTAAACAAACACGATAAGAGGCCGGCTGACAGGTGGTAGTGATTTAATTCACTTATCTCTGTGTATCTGAAGAGCTTGACTTCCCGACAGGCTCAGAGAGCATATCACGCACGCAACAAGTGGCTCCGCAGCGTAAAACACAAACAGCCATCAGTATGGTAGCTGTTAGGAGCCGGTTTTTGTGATAAAATATGATGTGACTCAAGCGCAGCGGAAATACCATCAGGGGTCCTGAAAGTGATGAAGAACAAATGAGTTTTTAGAGGGAAAGATGGAGCCGCTGCAGTTGTACTTGTCTGCAACAGAAACACTCGCCAGCTTTAGTCAATGGATTGTGAAGAATCATCACAATGGCTCATTATTGTGAGAGAATGCATCGAGACAACCAGTTGGAAACAGTACATATCAAATACAGGTCAAATGCTTCAAATACAAGCCAATGTATGTGTCTGAAAAATATTTTGTTGACGTGAATCTGGCAAACATTTTCTGGACGTGAATCTGAAAAACATTTTATAGATATGAATCTGAAAAACAATTCTGTACACAAGTCTGAAAAATAAAGACTCTGAAAAACATTTTATAGATATGAATCTGAAAAAAAAAACATTCTGGACATGAATCTCAAACATTTTAGAGGCATGAATCTGAAAAAAAAAATGTATGGTTATGAATCTGTATAATATTTTCTGGACATGAATCTGAAAAACATTTTATGGATGTGAATCTGAAAAAAAAGTATTGACGTGAATCTGAAACATTTTATAGATGTGAATCTGGAAAAAAAATATAAACATGAATCTGGAAAACATTTATTGATGTGAATCTGAAAAGCATTTTCTGGACGTGAATCTGAAAAAAAAAGCATTTTATAGTTGTGGATCTAACAAACATTTTATGGACGTGAATCTGAAAAAATAATATTGTTGTGAATCTGAAAAACATTTTATGAATGTGAATCTGAAAACAACAACAACAACAAAAAAACATTTTATGGACGTGAATCTGAAAAAAATAATATTGTTGTGAATCTGAAAAACATTTTATGAATGTGAATCTGAAAACAACAACAACAACAAAAAAACATTTTATGGACGTGAATCTGAAAAAAATAATATTGTTGTGAATCTGAAAAACATTTTATGAATGTGAATCTGAAAACAACAACAACAACAAAAAAACATTTTATGGACATGAATCTGAAAAATTATTCCAGCTAGTTGTCAAGGCACCATTTCTCATTTTAATTTAGTTTAATTTGATATAATGACTAACTAAAAGTGCAAAAAAAAAAAAATATGTAGACATTTTAAAAAATAAAGTACTAAAAATGACAAAAATAAGACTTTAACACTAAACTAAAATTAAAATAAAAGTGAAATCTGAAAAATATTTTATGGACCTGAATCTGAAAAATGAGAATCTGTCAAATTGTAAAACGATTGATACACATAATAATAATCAAACCTGACAAAAATACAACAAAACTAAAGAGTAATATTATTCTAAAGAGTAATATGAATTCTTATGAATATTATTATTCTTATTGCATGTTTGCTGAAATTCTAATCAGTAATTTGTGCATTAAGTACCAATTCACATTTCATTAAGTAACTTCAGTGTTTTTTAAATTGCTGTTATCTAATATTTACACTGAAAAAGTGGTATAGGATTTCCTTTGAACATTTTTTAAACACCCATAAATTTCTAGTAAATTTCATAAATGAATAAAGCATGTACAACAGCATGTAATGCATTGAATTAAATGTGAAATTTTGAAGCAGAAAGACTGAGAGATTTGTTCAGATCACTAACCATAAGAGCAATCACAATAGTGACGCTTGCCTCTGCAAACATCTAGTTATTTTAGATAAGAACTTTTGCATGACATTAGAATCAACTTTTATGTGAAAGGGCATGGTGATAAGCGGATGTGGACTGAAAACGAAGCGGCTCGGTTTGGCCTTGAGCACACATAATTAGTCACGGCTCAGCAGGTGTACGGTGAAGACAGGATCCGCCTCTGTCACCCAGCTTGAAGTGTATTCCTGAGCGAGGTTCTGCAAACCCACCGGCCCGTCAAAACTGCTCAAGATTGTCATCAAACTTCCACATGTTCTGCTGCTCTTCTTTCCCACAGTTATTAAATGGGCGACGGCTTCTCATAATGAATATTGATGAGGCTTTCTTACGACTGAAGCCTGTCTGAGATGAGCTACGTCTCGTAATGGCATCGCTTTAGCTCTTCAGATGGCTGGAAAACCCAAATTTACTTCTAATATTCACTTTTACTAATGCACCTGCACATGTAGCCACTCATAAGTGATGTTTTCCTAAGGAAGCATCACTATAAGTATTGACTATACAGAGAGATTTGAATAAACTCTGTCCTTCAGTATTAAAATTTGATGCATAACTTGTTCAACACTATAACTTTGTTCGATATAAGTTATATCGAACTTAACAAAAATACAACAAATGCCATATAGGAACATTTAATCAACAACACAAAGAGCCTTAATTTTTGTCTTACTGAATGTTTAGTTCGAACGGAATTTTGAACATAGAATGTTACAAATAAATTAAACACTTTTTATTATTATCTTATAGGATAAAAAAAAAGATGTTAGATTTATTTTGAAACCGTTTTCACTCAGAATTTTACAAATAATTACAAAATAAAATTAGAATTAGAAGATTAAAATTTGACATATGTAACATATGAATTAAACATGAAATTTTTGAGGTAGAAAGACTTTTAATAGTTTTATTTACAACATTTTAGTTACTTCCATTAAAATAAATTTTAACTGAAATAAAATAAAATATAAAAAATTATTTATTTCATCTAGTTGCAAAGGCAACATTTCTCATTTTAATTTAGTCTTGATGTATGACAATAACTAAAATGAAAAATAAATTAAAAATTAATAAAATTGACAAAAACAAACTTGCTAAAACGCTAACTAAAATTAAAAGTAAAACAAAAAAAAAATATATAATCTAAATAAATATAAAATTTAAACATAATATAAAATATAATATAAAAACTCAATTTTTTTTTATAAAATCATAATAGTGATTTTATAAAATCATAATAGAATCACCATGATACTAAAATTACACACGACTGTGATCTGAGCAAACCCCCATAAGGCTTGTAGATGTGAGGTGTGCTAATATTTTTCTAATCTCTTGTATTTTAGAATTTTCATAATAAATAAATAAATAAAAAATGACAGACTAGATACTAGAAACCACTCAGAACATCTTTGCAACTTTTGCACACCTTTTTTCCCCTTTTTCCCCTGTGAAATAGTGGTTTACATTTACATTTATTCATTTAGAGTTTTTTTTTTTTTTTTTTTTAAAGTCGTGACGTATTGTCAAGTATGGTGACCCATACTCGAAATTGGTGCTCTGCGTTTAACCCATCCAAGTGCACACACACAGCAGTGAGTAGTGAACAAATGCACACACACACACACACACACACACACACACACCGTGAACACACACCCGGAGCAGTGGGCAGCCATTTATGCTGCAGCGCCCGGGGAGCAGTTGGGGGTTCGGTGCCTTGCTCAAGGGCACCTCAGTCGTGGTATTGAGGGTGGAGAGAGCGCTGTACATTCACTCCCCCCACCTACAATCCCTGCCGGCCGGGGACTCGAACCCACAACCTTTCGATTACGAGTCCGACTCTCTAACCATTAGGCCACGACTTCCACCTGACGCTTTTATCCAAAGCGACTTACAATTGCTATATATGTCAGAGGTTGCACGCCTCTGGAGCAACTAGGGGTTAAGTGTCTTGCTCAGGGACACATTGGTGTCTCACAGTGGATTCAAACCCGGGTCTCTCACACCAAAGGCATGTGTCTTATCCACTGCGCCATCACCACCCCTACCAAAAATGATCAAATGTTGAATATGTTATTTGTAAAATAATCTAAGAAAACTCCAGTCTTGTAGACACCAGTGCTAATCTGTTTTAAGCCCCTTTGGTCAGACTGGATTGCTAATTGGGTGGATTTATAGCTGGTTTAGAGACGAGGGCACTGCTAGAAGGTCGTTCAGCGTCTGGACACACGTTTAAGAATAAAGACTCTATTATGAGTTCAGATGAGGGTCAGACACTCGGGTGAGACGAGAACTAACCGCTTACCATCATCATCATCCTCCTCCTCTCACACTCATACTATCTGAAGACTGCCCACTCTGAACGGTAAGAACATCTATAGTTTTGTGTAACACGGTTAGCACTGCATGAGTTCAGCACATTATTCAAACCTGTGAAAGTGTGAAGACGAGACATTTAAGATGTGCATTGAATAGAAAAACATCTATTGTAATTGCATGTGTTTTTGTATGTATTTGCAAATGCTACTAAATGTGCTATAAGACTGAATTAAGCCAGACATCAATAATAAAATGTTAAACGTGAAGATGTAAAAATGTAAAGTCTGAAAGTGAATATTATTCAGTGGATCATATTTTTGAAATCCATCCATTGTGCTGTTATTTTTTAATTTTTGTTTTTGTAATTATTACCCATTTATATAGTGATTGTCATGATTGTAATAATGTCGCTCGCTGATGGCAAAGCAACAATAAATACTTTAATACTTGTCTGTTTAATATGTTTTTTTGTCAACATTTGTATCTCGAGTCACATTTTGATTTTAATGATATTCTTTCTGTTTGTGATGATCAAAAACGTCCTGTTTTATTGATTTTAATGTTAAAATATTTTGAGGGAGAAACTGTGAATTATGTATTTCATGTTCAATGTTATGATTTATTATTTTCACATTGAAAGACAATAATTTATTAAGGGTTTTGAATTTGTTGTTAAACTTTATATTTCGCATTGATTGAAAAAAAATCCTATTCAACACCCAAGTTTAGATGAGTCAAGTTTAAAAACATACATTATTTGGTATGGATATTTGCTATAAAGCAATGTATTGTAGGCTATTTATTTATTGTTAACCTAACTTTATTTTGATAGTTGCATTTAATATTCACAAGAAATTACAGCTTTGAGAGCTTTTATAAAAATAAAAATATTCGTAAGATACTACAACAAAAACCCAAAACTTTTGAAATGCTTAATATTTGACAATAAACTCAATCTTTATTATATTCTGTGAGCACAAAACACAAATAAAGCTGGCTAATTTAAATACGAAATAAATAAATCGCGTCATTGGTCCGCGCGTACGCCCCGCCCCCCAGAGGCGCTTCTCCAGCCTGCGCCCTGGACACCGTTGCTAGGAATCCCGAGTACGCGCGAGTGGGTCGGAGGCGCGCAGCTCGAGCGCTGCTCTCAGTGCTCAGACATGGCGGCGGACCTGAACCCAGAGTGGCTGTCTTGCCTGCCTTCCTCATGGAGTTACGGCGTAACCCGCGACGGACGCGTCTTCTTTATCAAGTAAATATCAGCGGCATGGAAAGTTTGGGCTCGGTTCGACTCGAATGCCTCTCGTCGGTTGTTTTTTCACCTTTTCTTCCCCCCTTTTTTTTCTCACCCAACAGTGAAGAAGCGAAGAGCACAACCTGGCTGCATCCAGTCACGGGAGAAGCCGTCATTACAGGGCACAGAAAAACTCCAGGTAAGAGGCTTTTAACAGGGGGAAAAAATCCGCATGAGGAGAAACGCAATCAATGCAGCTGTGGCAGAACGCGACGCGCGCGATGTCATTGCGCTCGCGTTGCGTTGCGTTGCATGCATGCAGCACACCTGCGCTCACGTTTCTGAAAGATTGCATGGTCTTTTGATTGACAGCTGTCATTGCTGCTGCACTCGTCGGGAGATGCTTTGCATTCCTCAAAACACTCTATTTTAAAACTTCCACAGTTGCATTATGAAAGCCCTAGCAGTTTTTGTCACCGTTAAGAGACAAAACAACAGTATGAGACATGTTGATCTGCAGTATAGGGATGTGAGCAGTGCTTGTGGGCATTGAACAGCACTGCAGATCACTGGCACGATGAGAGATGTGCAGCCAGTCACTCTAGAAGATGTTTTTTGCATGCAAAGCTCATTGTCCTCCTGTGTCCTTTTTCAGATTTACCCACCGGATGGGAAGAAGGATATACGTTCGAAGGAGCCCGCTGCTTTATCAAGTGAGTTGGAGGTTCGGCTCTTGGCGGATGGAGGATATTTCGCTCTCGCCTGCTTGTATTTGACAGCAGCAGTGATTTTCAGATCGCCGCCCCCTCACACACACACACACACACACACACTGAAGGTGCACACGAGTCGTTAGAGCTCTTTCCCACCCCCGTTTACAAAAAAAAGTAATTACCGTGATGTGACGGAGGGCTTGACAGGAACCGTGTGATTCAAAGCTCTGTTGGCTGAACAGGCTCAACTTGTTGGTTTCCACCGAGTGAATCATGTTAACCCTTGTTTGTACAGCTCTAGTGTAGTTTAAGACAAATCTGTTGCACCCTTCATGTGATTTTCATTCATTTAGCTGGACTTGGTTTGCTTATTTGGGTGCGGAGAGGAGCTGATCAATATTTTTAGAGTTTTAAATTAAAATAGCATGAAAAGAGCGTATTCATCAATCAGTGAATGTGTTAAAAATGATCTTGGATATTTGATATATTTGGATATTTTGAGATTATTTGCATCGATGGTTTGCATATGATCAGATTAAGACCTTACGCTTGTGCCATTTACAACATTTTTAGTGGATTTTGATTAACTAGCGTGTAAAATAAGTGTTAATTTCAGTTGATTTTAGGGATCATCTTTGGCCATTTTGAGGTTATATGCATCAATAATTAGATTTTTATCAGATTAATACCTCGATTTGCACCAGTTCCAAAATCTTTCTGTGGTTTTTCAGTAAATTAGTGCTAATTTTGGTTGATTATGGGGATATTTAGCCAGTTTGGGATTATTTACATCAATAATTTGTATATTATCAGATTAATAACTTTTACTTGTGCTTTTTGAGTAAATAGTTTGTGAAATAAGTGTTAATTTCAGCAGTTTTTTGTGTGCTTGTATTTGCGGCCATTTCATTTTAATATCCAAACATGCATTAATATGCAACCTTGGCATCAGTCATTCTGTATTGGTTGCCAGGTGTGATTTAAATGTTTATCATTACAAAAATTGCTTGATTTTCTTTGTCAGTTGTGCCTTATCATGACCAAAACATTAGAATATTATCTTGGTCATGCAAAGCATTTCATTTTGTCATCATTTGTTTGATTTATTGTGCAGAAAATGTAGTGTCATGTATGGGCAACTTTTGAACCTCCATCTGAAAGCTTTGAGTTGCGTTTTAGAAATTGTTTCAAACTTCTTCCTCACTTTTTGTCGTCTTTTTTTGACTAAAGTCAGTCTGCTGTCAATAGAAGTAGGGCTGTTACAGATGCTGATATTTCGAACTCTATTTAACAGTGTTGATATTTTGACAATTATACTGAGAAAAATTAGGCTAATTCTGCTTTAAAGTAGTCAGTTTAATTGGCTCTTATGTTCTTTTTGTGTAAAATGTGTATGCATGGTGTGTGCTCTGTAGATTTTGTTCCAAATCCATTGCAGAGCTGAACTCAGAGGCTATTTTGACACAGGGATTCTTGCTAAAACTCAGGAGATGCATCTCATCACGTTAGGATTGACAGCTCAACCCTTTCTGGACGTCTGAGGGCATGCTGTCTGCTTAGGACACGCCAGCAAACAATGATCTAACTGCAATCTCAGCGCTGGACAGATGTAATGACTATGTCTCTGTGGATTATTGTTTGCATACAGACTCCCTGGACTCCTTTACCGCTGCGCTGATGATAGCTGGAGGCCCAGAGCCATTTGAAAAGAGACCGTTTTCACGACTAATGTTTCTTTGGATCTTCATATTGATCTAAGACGAGCAATATGAGAAACTCGGAAGGATGAGATTGTAGTGACCAGTGTG
Source organism: Barbus barbus (assembly GCF_936440315.1). Taxonomy (NCBI): domain Eukaryota; kingdom Metazoa; phylum Chordata; class Actinopteri; order Cypriniformes; family Cyprinidae; genus Barbus; species Barbus barbus. Next base: position 25,767,559 of record NC_136717.1, on the reverse strand, counting down.
GAGCCTGCTCATGTTACTGCAGATGGCAGCCGGCCAGAGATTAAGAGTGATATGGGCTCATTCATTATACTGGCACAAAGTCGCTCTGGGAGTCGTGAAGAAGCTTGTGGTGTTTGATCCATTGGCTCAAGCCTGTCAGAATTCCTTAAAAAGCGCTGCAGTGTGAGGAGGCTTTTTCTGTCTCACCCAGGAATAGCACGGCTAGCCAGAGGATGCTCAGTGCAGGCTTTGCTGTGGCCGCTTTGCAGAGCATTCACAACACTTTCTAGTTCCAAAAGAGAACAACAGGGAGCGCCCACATTTTTCCAGTCTGTTTTTTCCACAAGGTCTTCAAAAAATCTTTAATAAAGTTGTTCTTTAGGAAAACTAACCTAGGCTGCTGCATTGCATTAGAATCGATTGTCTCTCTAAAAATCCATTATTTAATTCTAAGTATGAAATAGAATATATTTGTATATATTTGTGAATAACTGGGGGGAGGGAAATAAAAATATTTATAATTATAAAGAGTCTGTGTGTATTCAGGTTGAAGTCCCCACCAGTATATAAAAACACACACACATTTTTTTTTTTTTAAATGGGCGATCACCTGATACAAAAACTGATTGGTGAATGTCTTTACTGGATTAATATTAAATTTGATTTTGTATTTAATTTTTTTTTAAATCACATCGACTTGTGGCTTCTACAGAACATTTTTTGCATTACCACTAAATATCAGTTTCTCTATGGACACAATGAATGGGATATTTACTTCCGGAGCTCTACTAAAGAACCCTTTTTCTTTCTCCAGTGCTTTTTGAAAAGGAAGATGACGAATAATTGAGATGGTGAAGCAGATGACCTGTTGTCTACATCTGGAGCGGTGTGTGAAGCAGAGGTTGCACTGGCCGTCGCAGCGATTTAAAGGCTGCTGTTGTTGTGTGGCTAGCTGAAGAAGGCTCTCTTTTTTCTGCTTTTGCTTGGCAGCTGTTGCAACATCTTGAGAATGCTGCAAAATAAACAGCTCATGAAGACACTCATGTTGGTCATTAGTTTCCGCCTACTGCCTAAGAGGCCACAGATTGGGCAGCGCGACGAGGCGGAGGATGAGCTCCCTCCCCATGTCTCGCTCATGCCTTGTGTTGCAAATTAAAGGGGGAATGCAGTGAAATAACACGCACTCCAAAGACAGCCAGAGGTTACTCTCAACGAGAGAGCATCTGACTGGATGGAATAAACTTTTATGCAATGTTATTTTAGTGTACTTGTTTTAGAGATGCAATCTGACGTTTTTTATTCTGGGGCGTTTCTGACTGGAGTGGGAAATAAATGGAACGATGTGTGGAGAGAGGGGAAAGTTGCAAAGGTCACTTATTCAACTATGGCGTGCTCTTTCCGAATGTGCCGTTTTGTGTTTGTGTGTGTGCATCTGTTTGTGTTGTGTAGATGTTAGATGGGTCTTAGCAACACTGGCTTAACCACTGACCGTCTGTTTGTTTGAACAATGGCAGACGAAATTGACTTTTGTTTAGTGTCCCTATAGGGATTGGAATGGCTTGACCTTTTAACCTTTTCACACATAAGTTTAGAATGTTCAAACTGATTGTTTTAGGCCCCGTTTACACTAGTGCGTTTTCGTTTTAAAACGCATAACTTTTTCTACGGTTATGCCTATCGTTAACACTACTCCGGCGTTTTCAAGGTCGAAAACGTAGACTTTTGAAAACGCTGCAGACCCCGTTTTAGTTTGAAAACTCCGGGGTTGCATTTCAGTGTAAACGGACCAAAACGCAGACTTTTGAAAATGATGGCCTGCTCTGCGTATCCACGACGACCGTGTAAACCAGGGGTGTCAAACTGAATTCCTGGAGGGCCAGAGCCCTGCAGAGTTTAGATGCAACCCTAATTAAACTCACCTGATCCAGCTAATCAAGTCCTTCAGGCTTATTTGAAGACTACATGGTTTGTGTGTTGGAGCAGGGTTGGAACAAAACTCTGCAGGGCTGCGGCCCTCCAGAAACTGAGTTTGACACCCCTGGTGTAAACAATAACATTATGCACATTGTTGTACTCATAGATATTTAAAAAAAAAAAAAAAAAAGTTGTGACGTATTGTCAAGTATGGTGACCCATACTCGAAATTGGTGCTCTGCGTTTAACCCATCCAAGTGCACACACACAGCAGTGAGTAGTGAACAAATGCGCACACACACACACACACACACACACACACACACACACACCGTGAACACACACCCGGAGCAGCATGCTGCGGCGCCCGGGGAGCAATTGGGGGTTCGGTGCCTTGCTCAAGGGCACCTCAGTCGTGGTATTGAGGGTGGAGAGAGCGCTGGACATTCACTCCCCCCACCTACAATCCCTGCCGGCCGGGGACTCGAACCCGCAACCTTTCGATCCGACTCTCTAACCATTAGGCCACGACTTCCCCCTGGGTAGATTCCCCATTCGACCGCTCCAAGCACGCATCCGCCATCTAAATAATAGGGGATCTACCTATACATATCTATGGTTGTACCTGCATGAATGGTCACGTGACATGCGTTTTCAGTTGTGTGGTGTAAACGGAGATGGTTTCTGAAAAACCAGTGTAAACGTTGATTGTTTTCATTCTAAAACAGCGTTTTAAAAGGAAAACTCACTAGTGTAAACGGGGCCTAAATGGCAACATTTTTAGAATGTGCAAAATTCCATTTCCATGGTAATGCATCAAGCTTGTCACACGCTGTCACTTTGCTGTCACAGTTGGGTTCCGGAAGTAAAAATCCCATTCATTTTCTCCATAGAGGAATTGATTTTTAAAAATAATTTACAAACTAAACACAGACCTACTGGAAGCTATAAGGTTAATAGTAATATAATAGTATATAGTTAATACCATTAAACTACATTACCCATGATTCTACAAAAGAATCTCCACCAATCAGAGAATCAAAACAACAGCTTGTGCTAAAAGAACCGCCCACTCCCATTAAACACTGCGAATGGCGCAATCGAGCCAATCAAACTACTTGAATAGTTATATCTACATCCGTCTTTTGAAATGTAAAAATATTGTTTGCTACTGTATTTATTTTTCCCAACATCTTTATATTTCTCCATTGTTTTAAGTTTTTAGAATTTTATTTATTTTATTTATTAATTGTAGTTCTCTCTCTCATTAAAGCCATTAATTTGTCTTTTTGTTTATTTTCCCCAAATAGTCAAATTTATATTCTATTAAAATTTATTTACTTAAAATCAAAGTTTTGTCATTTTAATTTTGTATTATTGAAATGTTTAACCTTTTTTTTATTTATTTTTTCCTGTTCATTTTTTTGAAAAATGAACAGGAAAAATACTCGTGATACCAGCGGCGTTAAAAATTGGACAGGCGTCCTGAACCTAATTATACAAGGCTTCTGTAAGATTTACTAGTTAAATAGTGATTTAGCAACCTGACTGTAACTGCTATAAACTGTAGGTTTTGGTGGATGTGATTGAAAAGTGAACAAAAGGAAGGCATGGACAGTATCCAATCAAATCATCCCTCATTCCGCTGCAGGTGTTTCCACCTCGGCAGGGATGCTGTTGAATGAAATGCCTCTAATGGTCTTCACATGTTTAGCCGTGTGTGTCACTCACCGTCGCTGTGTGAGCATTTCCTCGTTTCCATAGCAGCAGTAACGTGAGATGCTGGTTTTAGGACAGTTAAGTGGGTCGATGGATGGGTGGAGTGGGTCCACAGTGATGAAAAGCTTCCTAATGCTTCCTATGACTGTCGAATCACGTGGGGGCCGCTTCCCTCTCTTGCTCTAGTTCGCTCGTTCTGAAAGCCATGGGGCGAGTAGAAATGGTGTGAAAGGGTAAATGACGCTTGGCCCTCTGATTGCTTTGACACACGATCCAGGCGCTGACAGCTCAGTTCAGCGCTCAAGTGATTCCAGTGCAAAATAACAGAATTTGGCTTTGACTGCATATAAACTTTTCTTCGACTGCTGTAATTGGATAAAGCAACTCCTTTTGGACTGAAATGGTTTTGGTGCTTGTCTCAGAATTGGCTCTCATTTTGACAGACTTGTGGGTCGAGAGATAATGTTGCTATGTTTCTACATAATCTGACCTTAAACAAACATGGCTCATTATTGCAGTCTTTGAGTTTTAATTGTAGTAAACATGTTGTAATTTTTAATTTCTAATTTGATTTAATTCTCTTAATGCCGTCCAAACTGGCTTTGATTCAACTCCTGGAATTTATTTAAAAGTTACACTTTAAATAAATAAAGTTGTGCGCCAAGTTGTGCTTTTCCAGTCTCGACGGCTTTGTTGATTATAACTGGAGTGATGTGTTTAATTTTGTATTATCAGTCTCATTATGTTTTGCTTTTAATTTTTTTTCTTGGTTTGCAACCAGTTTACAAAATTGGCCATTGCAGAGCCAATTTTTCCAGTCCAGAAATGTCTTTAATTCATTGGAAACTAGTGATGCTCTAAAATGAATTTGGCTAAAACCAAAAAATGTTTTCTGTCAGCCTTTGTTTGGAAACAGCCAGTTCTGTTAATGTTATATAATATATTTTAGTGATTACACTTCATCTATTTAGTGTGACTCATCTGTACTGAGATATAGATCAATTTTAACAAGCTGTCGTTTGATAAATATAAAAAAAGTATAATTTCGTACACAGTGCTTTTTTCTTCAAATGTTGACGTTTATGCAGTATTTTCAGCCAGGTGTTATGGTCTGTCAGTTTCTAGTTTTTAGCTGTAAATTTTCTCACCTAACTAGTTGGTTTAAGATATTAGTCACTGAGGAGCTAATCTTTCTGGCCCAGAAACTAATGATGCATCAAAAAAAAAAAAAGAAATGCAGCAATGAAACTGGAATTATTAAATTTATAATTAGTTTGTTTGGAAAAAACAATCAATTCTGCTAATGGTATAATAGTAGACTCTGAAATGAGATATTGACATGATATTGACCATTTTTTAGCAAGCTGTTATATAATATGCTAATATATAAAAAATGGAATAATTGTTTTGTTAAAATGCTTAGGGTTAGGAAACTGAAACTGAAAGATTAGCTTTATTTTGATTTTATATATTGCACTTAATTAGTGTGTCTCTACATGAGAGATTGACATTTTTTAACAAATTGTCATGTGGTGAACATGATTATATGATAAAACTTGAATAGTTTCACATGCATGCTGCTTTTTCTCCAAGCTAAAATGTCTATTATGCAATAAGTTTTTTAGTCCATTTTTTTTCTTTCTTTCAGACATATTTTTGATGCATCCCTCTTTTAAACTTAAGGAACACAAGCTTTATGATTGGGCACCAGAACCATCCATCGGATAACCAGAAAACTCATTCTTGGTAAAAGTTACATTAAAGATCAACATTAAAGAACCCAATGTCCAACTCAGTTCCTCCCAGGTTTGCAAGAAGGCCCTTGGATTGTAGCATTTAGCTCGGTGACAGCACCGTTCCAGGTGCCAGTGGATGGGTTACTCAGCTGTTAGACACTTAATATCGGCTTCGGATGATTTGTATGAGTGGGCTGCTTAATGAATGGGTAGATGGCAGCTTGGGAGATGATGGAGTGCTCATTAATTCATAGTCAGCGGCCGGACGCTCTCCGCAGCCTTACATTTTGCTGACGCAGAGCCAAGATTCAAATGGGTTCAGGATAAACGTTTAAACGGATGGATCAGCTCTCCTCTGACTTGGGCGACCAAGCGTGGCTTTCTGGGTCAGCCCACCGCCTATGCGGCGCAAACAGGCCACACGTTTCTCTGAGATTTTAACAAGACGCCAGCGGTGATCGTTTGCTCACGGTACTCAGACAACAAAAATGTGGCTCAGGTCTCGTGCTCAGTGTGCGCATTGTGCTGCTGGTGCCTGGCTCTCTTTGTTGTTAGTGCTTGACTGTGATCGAGCAGGTGATGCAGACGTTTTCCCAGCATTTCCTCGCTGCATGCAGCCTCTTCCTGCAGCATAACCTGTATTATCTTGCGCTCCTGCTCAGCGCGTCCTGCTGCGTGATTCAATAGCACCGGCCGCCCATCCTTCTCCTGACGGACACACCAATAGATCCGCTTATCTGCCATTTTGACGACACTGTCATTTGTCTAGGTAATTCACAACTGCTTCGGGTTTTTTCCTTTAGGCAAGATGCTGCAGGTGAAAACATTGGTCGATTTTGAGATTTTGCTTAACATCTTTAGGCTAGTGTAAAGAAAGCATTTTAATATACACATTGAAGTGAAGTGTAAAATACCCAATGAAGAATCATTGCACTTTATCTGTTTGCATCTGTAGATTTCAATTACAGTAGAACGTTTTCTTAAAACGAGTTTTCATCTCCACTTCAACAGCACTTACATACACCACACTTAAGTTTTATTCCTCTCTATATTCTGAAGGTTTTTTTTACTGAGGGGTTTGTTGATGTCATTCGCTTGATATATATTTCAATACAATGTGAAAATGCTGTTTTTTTCTGGCTTTTGAAAACAAAAAAACTTCTGTAAAAACTCTTAATGTCAACAAAATGAAACAAGAATTTTGAATCTGGCGTTATCCAACGTTCAGGTTTATTTTCTGGCACGTGTGAAAATTAGTGCATTTTTAATTAGAGTACATTTATTAAACATTAAATTTTGCATGACATGTTTTCAGAAATGTTATGTCTTAACCGTCTGGTCCTGTTTGGACATTTTTGACTGGAATTGTCTTTTTTTTTTTACTTCATCTGAAAGGTAGGGAACTTGGTAAAGGTTTTGGAACTTGCTATGGGAACACCCCCCAAAAAAATCATGGACCAAAAAGGTTAAGCTTGTACTGTTTGCAGTAAAAAAAATAAATAATGGGAAGTGAATTTATTGTAGTGGAAGTGTTTGGTACTGCGTCTAAACTGGTTCTTTTTGCCATTTTTTTTTTTTTTTTTTTTTTTTTAGATTTAAAAAAACCCTCAAATTTGGAACACAGCTTGTTTAGATTTTTGCCTTTGATTTTTCACACGATTTTGGTGCAAGACATGTTTTGGAAAATATATATTTCATATAAAAGAAATATTATAATAGCATTTCTCCTAATAAACTTCTATAACTATAATTTCTTTAGTTTCACTTTCACTTTTTTACTTCAGCATTAATCTACCAAGTTGTCTTCTTGGAAAAAAAAACTTGGAAATTTCATTTTCAGGTCTATACTCAAAAAGGTAACAAATGTATTGTAACTATCCATAAATATGATTTAGTACCATAAATAAAATAAAAATATTTTCAATTAAAATATAATACGTTTCACATTGACCACCATGCAAGCAGTTGATGTGCTGTGATTAATTAACTGGGTAAGTGTGGTTATCAGCTGGTTATGTATTTTACCCTATTCACCTTTATTCGTCTTGCCTTAATAGCATTTCTAGGCTCTTGGCACTCTCTGCCACTCCTCCATCCTGCTTGTTCACATCATTCCTGATGTCATTGGACTCTACACTCCCAGACTGTGACCGCATTAAGCAAATACACATCAAATAGCTGCTGCTTTTGTGCCGATGCATGAATGAGGGGATTTGTATGTTAGTTTAGTGCCTTGCCACAAAATACAAAGGTTGTGTTTATTTTAACTCTGATTTTGCCAGCGGTTCTTTTTCCTGCACTTCTGATGTAGATCTTTATTTGTGTTATTGTTTTAGTGGCACGTTTCTATACAGGTGTGCAATAGATAGTAGTGTGCAATACCATTAGAGATGGTAGATGCATCCAACAACTGACTAGTCAATTATTGAGGTTGACTGCCGAGTTCAATATTTTCAGTGGAGGCAGGTTGAAAGAGAGACTCAATTCTCGAACAATTGAGACGTGCTGCTGCTTTGAGTGTTTCTGTTGCATGCTAATAGGCATTTAAAGCAGCACCGCTATGACCGCATGTGTGCAAAACACCACCTTCAACAGTGCATTTCAAAACAGTCACTGTCGTGCTTCAGGTCGCCTGCTGCGATCAATGTCCCCGTGATTATGCAGAATCTGCAGGTTTATTAGCGAGGTGTTGTGGGGAAATTAAAGGCCATTATTTTTCTGGAGTCTGGTGCTGTTTCTTCACAGCGAGTTTCCAAGCGAGTTTGCAGAAAGAAAGGCATAATAAACTGCTGGATGTTGGGAGCTACTTATTTTGTAGTAAGTCCAAGCATAAGTGGTTTTGTGTTGTTATGCAGAGGAATTTCTCTTACATGAGGACTTTGATAGTTTTGTGCAATAAAAGTTTATAGGCTAGTTATTTAGCCTGTTTATTTATTTTTGGTTCGATATTTCCTTTGAAAGGCTGGTAGAAGTGACATCTTAATTATGGCTTCTCAATGTTCATTTTTCAATGTTTGTTTTACACATTCTTTTGATGGATATTAATCAGTATTTTGTCATTTCATGTTTACTAATTTTAGACAATTTCATCTGGTTAAAATTTAATCTAAATTTAGTCAACAAAAAATCTTTTTTTAGTTGACGAAAAGGAGCAAAATTAAACCAAATTTTCAAATTCATTTATGAAAATATTGGTAACACTTTACTTAAAACCTTTATGTATAATATATTATAAAGGTGCTTATAATCTAGGTTGTAATGCATTGCATTTTTTCACAAATAATTGTAAACAAAGATAAAATGCATTTATAATATGTGAAGGTTTGTTTGTCATGTGTTTTAATGCATAATACATAAATGATTATCATTGTAACTATTATAACTGTGGTTAAAAGTGTTCATGAGATAATATAATGCATTATAAGGACCATTACAAGACATAATGTAATTAATGCATTAAAAATAAATGTATCATGCATTATATTTCAAGCCTTTAAGTAAAGTGTTACCAAATATTGATATTTATTTTTCATTTTTATTTTCATATTTAAATTTGTGGTATAAAGTCAGGATAATAATAATAATCCAATGAATTGATTTTCATTGGATTATTCTGGACAAAAATGTTGGAAAACATTATCTTGAGGCATTGATTTTGTTGTCAGTATGCTTTAACTAAAATTATTTATTATGTTATCGTTATTGTGTATGGAATCAAGAAATGTGTCATTAACAAATATTTAATTTAAATGACAAAATTAACACTAGGACTTGTGTCCCTGCTGCCAAGATGCTTCTCTGTCGGTCACGGGTTATGGAAAGTGATACTTAATTTAAATCTATAGGGGTGGTTGGATTTATTCACGCACGTTAAAATATTTATTTAAAGCTTCTTTCTTTTCATATTCTTATTTACAGCATTATCATAATAGGCTGTATATTAACTTATTGGGAGAAAAACAGTAGTTCTATGTGAAATCAGACATTTGAGCACCCCCAAAATGGCATGATCATAACACCTCGCGAATATTCGACTGTGAGATTGGGAGTCGAATCAGACTCCTCCTATCGAATCGTCGACTATTCGGGGTCACCCCTACTAGGTCTTCCTTTACAGTATAGTAGCCACTCAAATGATCCACTGACAAGTTGTTTATAAATATAAAATAAGCAGATTGATAGCCGTAGTCAAATAATATGTGATCCCTACAAATGCAGAAACACATCCCTAAATGTTTCTCTCTTGCAGTATCGTAATGTCTTTTGGTAATATCCTGTAGTTTGTCCAGCCGTATAATTGGCTGTTTCTGACTGTCCTCCATTCGTCTGTTTGTGTGTTAGCGGCTGCAATCTGTGTAGAGTATCGCAAATGATGGAGGGCTGGAGTCCCAGTACTTTTTACTAGTCTCTTCACATCTTCTCTCTTCAGCAAGCCGTTCTGTCATGACATCCCCATTTTGTTGTCTTTGCGCCGTGATAAGAGCACACTCCCTGATGCCGACGGTTGAGATGTGCTGTCTGATGGCTGTTATCAGATCCGTGAGGAAAGGCTGAGGAGAAAATGGAACAGCTACCATGATCTTGAACAAATTCAAGGTGCTTTTGATTTGTTTTTGTTAGTGTGAAGGCTAGAATTAAAACTATAGCATATTTAGTAGGTGTTGTGATTCTTGCAATATTTCTTCCACTATCCAACCTTTTTTTTATTTTTATCCTTTTCATTTATTGTATTATTTTTCATTTGATTCATAATTTTTTCATTTTAATTGTAATTATTTTTGTCTTATTTGTGTTTTTTTCTTTAATTTCTCTTTTTAATTTGTGTGCATTCATATCATTTTCTCATTTTAAATGAAAGATTATACCAGTTGCCTAACAAATTAAATTAACAAAAAATGTGATATATTTTTTAGTATGAATGGTATTAAAACCTTCTTTTTTTTTTTTTTGCATTATAACATCTGTTGTATTTAAATCGTGCTGTAGCACACAGTAGACCCATTAATTGTGCTGTGCTTTCCAAAACAAAATTAGAATCATTGCTTTTGTCTGGCGCAGTGCATTTCTCTGTATTCCCTGTACTAACATTTTTATGTCCTCTGGCGTTTTATTGTACATTTGTAAACTGGCTTCTGGAAGCAGCAGAAGACAGCGTGCAAGGACATCCAATGACATAATTTAGTCGCTTAGCAGTATTTCAACAATTTTTAATAATAAGCATGATTTACAGCCCGACCGGTGAGCATTCAGAGGTTATTCACACACCTGTGTCTGTTTAAGCCAATAACCAGTTTCTAACAGTAAGGCATGGAAAGGTCAACCTGAACCAGTAGCGACATCATTAATCTAATTGACTCCGCAAAAGTATATTAATTTGGCACCTGATGCTTTTAATTTGTCTTTCTGAGCCTAAGCCAAACAAATGTATCACATTAATCCTCATCACGGTCGGATCAGCGAGCGTCTCTTGTGCATTGTCGAACACTTCACAGATTGAACCAGACAATGGAGGTGGCTGACCTTGAGTGACCTCAGCGGATGCCACAGCCTCCCTCGGTCCACCAGTCCCACGGCTCTGTTGCCGGGATGTACAGAACATTTCACGCTATTCTGCTTCGACTCCGTCCCGAGAGAGATAAGAATACGGTGAAAGGTGGATGAAAGGGCCGTGAGACTTGAGAGATGCAGTATCAAGTCAAGCTCCGTCTCTCTTAGCTGCAGTGAAACATTCTTCATGGTGACTTGGTGTGGTGTCAAGCTGGTGCAGAAGATGTTGCTTTTCTTTGAGGACTGTCCTCACAGCAATGCTTTTGTTGCTGATCTTGCAAATGTGTTGTTTATCGAATGGTTCACCCAAAAAATGAAAATTCTGTCATTTATACATCATGCAGCTTTTCTGCTGTTGTAGAACATAAAAGGGGTTTGAATGTTTAAATATGGCGTGTCATGTCTGGTTTGAGATCAGTGGAGATCGAGTTTTAATTTTTCAATGGTTGACTGTTCAATTTTCTTTTCCATTTGTGTTTTCTGATTAAGGCGCAACAATAAGGAAGGCTATGAAGGTCTGGGTCAATGAGAAAGTTTTGTTGGCTTTGTAGACTCATTTTTATGCCTTGCAAACTTTAAATGTTTGGTTTTCTGTGATGTAATCTAAATTATTATTTCAAATAAATAGAATGTTATCTTGGTTTTGTCTGAAATTGTAAAAATTGCCTAAAAGTCATAGACAGCATCATTTGGCAAAGCATGTAATGTTTTGAATTAAAACACAAATTGCAATGAATAATCCGTATTTGTTCTTGTGGTAAAGAAAAATATACTAATAGTATCAAGCAGATATAAGAAATAAATAAAGTGTGTAAAATTCCTTCTTTTTTTGGTGTGGCCTGTAAAATAATTTCCAGGGCGAGTAAAAACAACTGGCTGAAAAAATCGCTGCGCTGCTGACGGAGTGTTTCTTGTGTGAGACCTTAAATGTGAATTTTGAATTGGGTAACATGTAACACGATCTTCTTCAACACATGTCTCACTTGGGTTGTGGTCTAACGTAATTTACCGCCACTCCCAAGATAAGTTGACCGCCCTCTGATCCAAAGGAAGTTGGGGTGGATGCCAAAAGAATCCGAGTAATGTGTTTCCTGTTCCTGATGTGTAGTGCGAGAGCTCTCATGATAACGGATGTCGTATTTCCAAACAATCTATATTCACGTTGCATGTATTTTCAGCTCTTTTTCTCTCATGCAGCCATTGAAACAGCTGCCAGCTGGCGCTTTAAAAAGGATGAAAATTAAATTTTTGCTCCCTTTAACAATGAACACTAAAGCACAGTTTTGGATGCCACCCAATCTTCTAGTAGAAACCAATACGTATGATCAGAGGATATTAACAGTGGCTGTTGTATCAGGAAGCATTGATCCAGGAGGCCCAATCGACAGCCAAACGGAAAATCTCCTACTCTACATTACTGAAATGAATATAAGCACTGTACATTGCTAGAGAGTGGAAATGCAGCCAAATTGTCTGAGAAGCACCTTGCCATTCCTTCCCATCTATTACCATTATGTGAGCCAGAGCAGACTGCATAAATGTCAGGATAATTGACTGTTGTGTCAAGATGATGATGTAATCAGCTGTGAAAATTTAATCTGCCTAATAAGTGCTTCTGCATGGAGAGTCTTGCGAACGCTACACCTTTCTCTGTTCCCTTTATGAGTGTCCTTGTTAAAGGGATAGTTCGCCCAAAAATGTAAATTCTGTCATTATTTACTCCGCCTCGTGTCATTCCAAACCCCTAAGACCTTCGTTCATCTTCGGAACACAAATTAAGATATTTTTGAAGAAATTTGAGAGCTTTCTGACACGTTCAAGACCCAAAAAGGTAGTGAGGACATTATTAAAATAGTCCATGTGACATCAGTGGTTCAACCTTAATTTTTATAAAAGCTACGAGAATAATTTTTGTGCGCAAAGAAAACAAAAAAATCATCACATGGACAATTTTAAGGATATCCTTACTACCTTTCTGAGTCTTGAACATGGTATTTTCGTTGCTGTCTATGCAGAGTTAGAAAGCTCCCGGATTTCATCAAAATATCTTAATTTGTGTTCTGAAGATGAATGAAGTTCTTACGGCTTTTTTTAAGAATTTTAATTTTTGGGTTAAGTATCCCTTTAACCCTTGAGTGTACCTGTTTGATGAGTGAACCCGTACCCTCTCTTTCAGTCGACAGCAAAGAATGGGATTAAACCCACGGCCTTGGCAAAACAACACCAGCTCCAGGATCTTTTCCAGAGGACAACAAATCTCTCTGCCAGAACTCGCACATGACCTCACAGCGGAGTCATGTGCCTACCGCAGCAAAACAGCTGATGCAGACCAAGTCCGTTTTGGCTTTAATGTCAAGCACTTCCCTCCCACTTCCAGATTTCCAAATAGTCCCCTCTTCTAGTAATTCCCACCACTTCCTGTTTGGCACTCCATTCCCATCGGACTGTAATAACGAGAGAAGCCAACTGAGTCATATTTGTGGGTTCCTGCAGATACAAGAGGATGCATTAGCTGTGATGCAGCTATCCATGTGAGACTCATACATTTCTCCGGAAGGCATTCTTCCAGCTCAGAGTACTAGATTTCATCCAATCAGTCGGCCTGCTCCAGAGAATGTCATTGTGTTTATTTTTCCCAGTGCTGAAGAACAGGCGAAGGATAGATGGGTAATGGAATATACTGCAAGGATTAGATGATCAGGGGATGTTTTATGGATTCATAATCCCAATGTTGGCAACAAGGTTTTTTTTACCTTTGTATGGGAATTTTCTAAAGCGCTCTTGTGATGTTCTCAATCGCCAGTGTATCTGCTGCCACCAAAACCCAGAATTTCGTAGGATTGTCCTCCTTTGCACCACTGTCACCGCATGTGCTGTTTTCAATCCAAAATGCATGCAAATGTTGCCATTCTCTAATCCCACAATAAAAACAATGTGGGTGGTGATGGCGCAGTGGATAAGACACATGCCGTTGGTGTGAGAGACCCGGGTTCGAATCCACTGTGAGACACCAATGTGTCCCTGAGCAAGACACTTAACCCCTAGTTGCTCCAGAGGCGTGCGACCTCTGACATATATAGCAAATATATGATCCATAAGTCGCTTTGGATAAAAGCGTCAGCTAAATGAATAAAAAAAAAAACGAGTCCCAGCACATCCAAAAAATATGACCTCTTTTGCACACTTGAGAAACATGCAATCCTTCCACTTAAATTCAACGTACTCATCGGTAACTGAAGTAAACAGTAAAATCTTTTGATTCCAATCTTGAAGTGTTTTCCTGGAAAAAGGGACATCCCATCATAACGCCGCCTCTGAGCTTGACAAATGTGGCCACCCTAACATTAATCTCTCCTAGTAGATAATCCCATGCTTAATCCCGTCTTTGCAGTATGCAGAGAGTGGCATGATAGCACCATTTACTGATCCACAGCCCTGGTTGTCCGACACTACGAGAGCTTTTGCATTCACATGAGCGGTGCGGTGCGGACGCAACCCCGGCGCTAATATGAAGCAGATGTGCTGGTAAGGTGGTGTGGAGGCGTGATGTTTTAATTGCATTGAGATCTAGTAGATTACCGTGAGCTCGGCACGAACGTGCACTGCATTTGCGGCGATCTCCTTAGGACGTTCTGTTAGGTTGATGGATGGAGATGTGGTCTTGTGTGGCCTCACTTGTTTAAAATAAAATCTAAACTTGGTAGCTTGGTCTGTTGCTGATAGCTCAAATTCTTGACTCTAATGAAGTGTTCATGGCGAGTTGCTGTTCCTTTAAACTGGTGTAATGAGATTTGCTGAATTACTGTCTTAATCACAGACTGAATGGCAAATAGGGGAGGAGAAGTTTATAATTATGTGATTTACAGCTCTTTCACGAACCCCCGTCTGTCTTTCCTAGCCCCCTTTTCCATTTACCCTCAACTTTTTTTTTCCAACTTGATTTAATTAGAATTTTCAGGCTACATGAATTACTGTCAGGTTGTGGTTGAACAACAAATTAGAGGGAGTGTGCAAGATGTCTACATCTAAGATGAGCATGAGAAGCTTCAAGGTCATGCTAACACTTGACAGATCTCACTTTGGAGCTGCTTGGTGTTTGCTAGGATGTCCTACATGGGTATTGCTTGGGCATTGCTAGTTGCTTATCCTTTAAAAATACTTGCTTAAAAATTTAATACTTAGTAATAGAGGTGTTTTTGTATCCCTAAACTAAACCCGTCTTTTAGTAAGTTTCACAAACCTGAAATATACAAAACATGCCATTTTGAGAGAGACATCACTGAAAGTATAAGTTGATTAATTGAAAGAACCAACCTAAAGAGTCAATTGTTCATAAATCAGACTATTCTTATTGCTCTTGCTTGTTGTTTTTGCATGCAGCCTGCATTGACAAACGTATGGTTCTTTTTATCCTACCAAATTCAGTTTGAACCTTAAGTAAAACATCTTTCTCTGTGTAGATCTGGAGAAAAGTAGTGCAGGAAACTGTAAAACATAGTGAGCCATGCACCATGCAATGACCTCACCTCCAGCGGAGAACATCATCAAAGCACGTGTATGGAACCCCAGTAACGATTACCGCTTAAATATTTCACCACGTGCACTGCGCCGGCCTCATTAAAGCACATCAGATCTGCATCCAGCGCCGTCTTGCCATGCGCTGTACTGCATATTAACGTCAGGACTACAAAACACCATTTACCCAAGAAGTTTTGCCAAGCAAGACCAGTTCCACCGTGACCACGCTGTGTCACGAAGCCAAAGGGGTCACGGTCTGGATTAGCATTTTTCTCTTTAGCCAAACAAGAAGAAGAGGGGACACCGGTGGATAGGACATGTCATTTCTGTGTTAATCTGATCTGAATCTCTTAGGTTCTCTATCCCACACTGCACTTATGTGATTACTTTAAAGGGCTGTAGCGTCTATGCACCAGCAGATTTGCAGGCCTAGCATATGTGACGGTGGTTTACAGGCAATTTGCATGGAGCTTTGTTCATGTGAACCTTCTCCCGGTTTGAAAGTTGTAGTAATATCAGCAATATTGCATTTCTAGCATGCAGCTCTGGACTCTTGTAGCTCAAACAAAAAGCTGGGCAGTGTTCAGATGTTTGATGTGGTAATTGCCACCATACTTTCATTTGCCTCTCAGAAAATGCCACTATGTGAGGCGACCCTGACTTCCCCGAGCTGTGAGTAAAAACCGCACACGTGTAACACTGTTTCAGTTTGCATTGATCCATAAGCTGTGTTGTGGCTCTGATGTCCATTTGCCTTGCACCTTGTTAGTCAGTATATGAAACAGCTAGTCTGCTGTTGCACATTCAAACACTTTGCAGTCACACAGGAAGAACTCTGAATGAAATCTGTCGTTTCCTTTTTTTCTTTGGGGCCTTGCCTCACACCAGGCTTCTTTTGCCCTATTAATAATTCACCTGCCAGTTTTTATAATCATCCTGTTAAATGCCTCTTAGAGACATTCAAACATGGATGTTGCTCTTAAAAGTAGGGTGGTACTTAATCAGGAATGGCTATATGAATTTGTAAAACCAGTCTGGAGTAATAGGTGTCTACAGTTGTAATGTGGCTGGTGTGCGGTGAGGTGCGTTGCTGTAGTTGAGTATTGACTCATCTGTGAATGGCAGGGTCAACAGCATTAGGTCTCATTTGGTTAGGTGTAGTGAATCACTAATAGTTAAGCCTTTAGGACAAGACATCTCTGTTATAGCAGAAAAAACTATTACTTTGTCTGTTATTACTGCTATTATTATGATATATTGAATTGCCATAAGTATGTGCAGGTGGGGGTGATAAGTGACTATCCATGGGTGAGTCTTTGAATCATTTATTCAATAGATTTGTTCAAAAATACTGGCACCGAATGATTCATTCATCGCTTTTGTACATAAGGACTCAAGATAAGAATAAGAATCAAAAGATAAGAATCAAATCAAGTAACTGTATTTGAGTGAATCGGTGAACCCTGAATGAACAAATTGGTTGTGTTTGTGTTAATCATTGAAACATTCATTCAACCAATTCGTTCAACACCACCATTCATACAGGAGTGACCATTCGTAAGTCATTTCAGGTGCTGTGTCTTTTGTATGAGTGCGTGTCTAAACATGCATCTTGTTGTTCGACAGCAGATCTTGCGGTTCCTCCAGATGATCTTCTGCTAATGCACGGCTCAGCCCAGGAATGCCTTGTTACCTAACATGCTAAACCCGTTTGGTGCGAAGTGATAAAAGCAGATAGAAAAGAGGATGAGCAGAGTACAGGAGCCCATGGACAACCTGGGCTTGGTTCGGGGCCAGAAATCCTCCCTCTGGGCGGTTTTTCACACAGCTGAGCTCTGGATCCGTCCCTGTTTGTGGCGGAAGGCCCAGTCTGTTAGCAGAATCAAGCCCGTGTCGTTAAACGCTCTCTGTAGGGTCAAATTTAACAGCATGGTATTTGTGAAATGCTTTTGGGGCTCCTTAATGCATTTATATTTAACACGGTTTTAATTGCTTAAATGACAGCTAGCCACTTAGCCGCCCATTAAGCTGGAAATGTCAGTGTCAAACATGTCATTTGCAATATATCTGATTATGGCGATGGAGATAAATAAACACATTTCTTAGTTCGTATCCACTGATGCAGTAAATCAAGTCAGTCTAACCAGTGATTGCTTTGCTGGGTTAGTTGATGCCGGGTTGCATTTTCTGCCCGTTTTGTTGCTACAGTTGTTTAATATCTTCATTTATTAACATGCTTTTGATAAACGAGGTTTTATGTAATTTCTTATTCTTTTAATTGTTAGAGGTTTCCCAGATTGTCTTGTGATGAACACAATTATTGTCTGATATAAATAATTGTTAGCCTAATAGGTCTAAATAATAAATTAGGAAGGAGACAGAGAATCAGAAAGCCACTCTGAGCAGATAATGTTGTTTTTGGCAATCACAAGGTCTGTCTGTCTCTCTGTGACCTTAACTAGCTAGTCTTGTTGACCTGATAGTCTGTGCTATTGATGTCCGAGTCTATAACCTTGGTGGTATTGTTTGGTATAGCCTGTTTGCTTCAAATATTGGGCCTTTCTTCAACTTAGCATGCATTTATACCTTTATTCCGAAAACGGGGGCAGATGATTACAAAAATTAGCAATTTTATTTATGTTTTTGTCTTATGTGTATTTTAAGTTGAATGAAAACTATTTGTTAAAACAAAATTATGTGAAATGATCTAAAATAAAATGTATGTATTTATACAACTTTTTTAATTGAAATAAAATATTTTTTTTTTTTTTTTTTTTATCACTTTTGAACACACCAGACATTTTGTGGTGGAAATGATTGTCAAAATGTGTCTAAAAAATTAACAAATAGGTTTCACACAAATACTGAAATGATCCATTTATTTTTCCATTTTATTATTATTATTAGTTTTATTATTAATGTCTGGGTTTGGGACAAAGGTTAAAGCCATACTTTCTGTACATAACCTTTTGATTTGATATTAATGATGACAGGTGGTGTAAAAAGTTTTAACATGACCTTACATAAGGAGGAAGGAAGAGGTGTGAAATCATTTATTTTAATAATAAAATCCACCCCTCAGGCATAATATTGCACGTAGTTGAAGAAAGACCTGTTTTTTGCTTATTTGTGTTTGTACGCTGCTCTGGATATGCATGCTTGACTGCTGTAAATGAGATCTGCTTGAAGAACTATGCAAACTAAGGAAAAGTTAATTACCTCGCACCAAAGCAGGGGTTATAATAGTCTGTGGAAACAGTCCCTGTTAGCTGATTTTTCCTGAAATGACGTGGTGGCAAAAATAATTGTGAAATCTCAGGCAGAAATGGAGCAGAGATAATTTTAGCGCTAAGCAACGTCACCTGACCACCGCGACTCTGGGGAGCTTATTACAGCGAAAGTGTAACACTTACAGATGATTGTCAGAAATACAAATAACAGAACAGAGCTGCGAACTGCAAGCGTAAACCTTCCAGAGCCGTTGCCAGCGGCTCTGGCATTAGGCTTTTTTATGATGCAGACTGCAGTGGGATTCACTTACGATACTGAGATTTCAATAGTCGACAGTAAAACTGCACAGTTCCCAATATAAACTTTAATATCTCGGCATAATCAAACATGCTATTGAGCATTGCTTGCTTTAAAAAATAACTCAAAAAAAGTTAAAGTGAGTGGGTTTCTCTTTTTCTTGTGAATACTTTTGTGGTTAATATTGTTAATATTACTATTATTATTATTTGATTAGAAAGGTATTGATGTTGAGAATTGTGTAAATTCACAGCTGTTAATAATAATAATAATAATAATAATATATTTTTAGTAGTAGTATTAGTATTTTTATAGTAGTAATTTTATTAATTTATTTTTTTTCTTGTAGTTATTTGTCTTATTATTATTATTATTATTATTATTATTATTATTATAGTTTATTTTTTACTGTTTATTGTTCTTTTATTATTTTAATTGTATTATTTATTTTAATATAATATTTCAAGTTCAAGTTTATTTGTATAGCGCTTTTTACGATACAAATCGTTGCAAAGCAGTTCTACAGGAAATTAAGTTTCCACAATGTGTTTATATATTGCAGAACCTTAATATATTTAACTTAGGTCAAAATTTGGTAATTCTGTATGTTGTCTGAGCGTTGGCATCCTCTGAGGGGTTGGCATTATCTTTTCTCAGGTGTTCGGTCATCTCAGATCATTTAAGGGTTGGATCCAGACTGAAGCTGATGTTAATCCCGTGGCAGAAACAGAGAAACAAATAGAGACATAATTAGCGTAGCTGCTGTTCCATCTAAGCAAAAATTATTTGTTCAACCCAAGCTAAAGAATAATAATAATGTACATTTGTTCAGATATAACTGCAGTACAAGATTATAAGATGCATTATGTGAATGCTTGGCTAAAGAGATGTGTCTTTAATCTAGATTTAAACAGGGAAAGTGTATCTGAACCCTGAACGTTATCAGGAAGGCTATTCCAGAGTTTGGGAGCCAAATGTGAAAAAGCTCTACCTCCTTTAGTGGACTTTGCTATCCTAGGTACTACCAAAAGTCCAGAGTTTTGCGACCTTAGGGAGCGGGTTGGATTGTAGCGTGGTAGAAGACAAGTTAGGTACGGAGGAGCTAAACCATTTAGGGCCTTATAGGCAAGTAATAATATATTATAAATGATACGGAACTGAATAGGTAGCCAGTGCAGAGACTGTAAAATTGGGGTAATATGATCATATTTTCTTGACCTGGTAAGAACTCTAGCCGCTGCATTTTGGACTATCTGTAGCTTGTTTATTGAAGATGCAGGACAACCAGCTAGCAGTGCATTACAATAGTCCAGTCTAGAGGTCATGAATGCATGAACTAGCTTCTCTGCATCAGAAACAGGTAGCATGTTTCGAAGCTTGGCAATGTTTCTAAGATGGAAGAATGCTGTTTTTGTAACATGGGAAATATGATTTTCAAAGGACAAGTTGCTGTCTAATATAACACCCAGATTTTTGACTTTAGAGGACGTGACCGTGTATCCATCTAGTTATAAATTGTAATCCAAGAGATTCTGTGTACTGTTTTTTTGGTCCAATAAGTAATATCTCTGTCTTATCTGAATTTAATAGGAGGAAATTATTGGTCATCCAATCTTTTAAATTTTTTACACAATCTATTAGCTTAGATAGTTTAGAAGTTTCATCTGGTCTTGTTGAGATATATAGTTGAGTATCATCAGCATAACAATGAAAACTAATCCCGTATTTTCTAATAATATTACCAAGAGGCAACATGTATATTGAAAATAGCAGAGGACCTAGGACAGATCCTTGTGGTACTCCATACTTTACTGGTGATAATTGAGATGACACCATCTTAAAGCCTGCCCTTGAATACCAGTATAGTTTTGTAATCGATCTATGAGTATATTATGGTCTATAGTGTCGAACGCAGGACTAAGATCAAGTAATACTAGCAATGAGATGCAGCCTTGGTCTGAAGCAAGAAGCAAGTCATTTGTAATTTTAACAAGTGCAGTTTCTGTACAATGGTGAGGCCTGAAACCAGACACAACTTTTTCTAAAATTTTAGACCTAAACGGAAGATTTGAAATGGGTCTGTAATTTGCCAGTTCATAAGAATCTAGTTGTGGTTTCTTAATAAGAGGCTTAATAACCTACATTTCACTGCTGGTTATACTCTGTATAATTATGTATGTGACAAATAAAACTCTTGAATAACCGCCAGCTTGAATGGTTTTGGGACGTGACCTAAAGATAACGATGAGTTAATAATATTGAGAAGCGGTTCTTCTGCTACAGGTAACAACTCTTTCAGTAGTTTAGTGGGTACAGGATCTAATAAACACGTTGTTGGTTTAGATGCACTGATAAGTTTATTTAGCTCTTCCTGTCCTATAGTTGTAAAGCACTGCAGTTTTTCTTTGGGTGCGATGAATGAAGCTGAAATACTAGACGCAGTAGAATCTACATTTGATATTGTATTTCTGATGTTATCTATTTTATCAGTAAAGAAATTCATAAAGTCATTACTATTAAACTGTGAAGGAATATTTAGATCGCAGGGATTAAAGATCTCCGTCGCTACGACGGATTTCCGTTAATTGCAACGAGTCTATGACGGATTTCCGTCAATTGCAGGGTCCCGCCTGTCCTTAATGTCTTAAATTCACTTTTCACAATTTTAAGGCCGTAAATAGGCTTACATTCCTCAAATAGTGTAATAAATGTCTTAATTTCAGTTCTTAAATTAAGGAAAGATGAGGTGTATTCAGCCTGCTGAGGGGGATGTGATCAAAGCCTGGAGTGGAGTGAAAGCACGTTCCTCTCTCCTCTCGAAGCGTTCTGTAATCACTCCGCTCTGGATCCACTTCGGGTTTTCTTTTCCCGCTCACGGAAAAAGTGCTCCTTGTGTTCAATCCATTTTAAAAGTTATTCTAATGTGTTTTTTTTTTTGCATGTCAGGCTACAGCTGAGGTAGAACTGAGCAATTCCAGCGTTATGGACGTGACATTCGCAGTCAAAACCTGAAATATAAATTCTCATAAATTGTGTTCTTTACCAATATATTGAACCATCTCTTTATATTTTTCTAAACCCCTTAAAATTTAGTCCAGATATCAGAAAAGTATCAGTCTATAAACCTGTTTTATATTTTAAATGAGGGAAATACACATGCGTGACGGACGTGACGAAAAAAGACACGAGTTTCTGGGAGACAACATATTTTAGACTTTCTGTGAATTACAATGCAGAAACCAGAAGCAACAATATCTGCAGAATGGAGAAGGGTTGGCCATTTATAAAACCTAAAATATCAATTTTGTTTAAGTTTTCGTTTTTGCGTGTCAGAGGAAAAATCAATGTTACGGACGTGACATCTCTCCATTACGGACTTAATTTATGGAATTAATTTATTTCCGACTATGGAAACGCGTATAAAATGCTTTAAAAACTTTAACGGAAACTTCTAGAGGGTGTTTAGTAGGGCTGCCCCCCACTAAGGATTTTTCTAGTTAACTAGTCGTTCGTTTAAGTCATTATTTAACTAATCACACATTTATATTAAGTCAATAGACCTATAATCTATAGGCTATTCCGCTCAAGCCCACGCGTACAGTTTTCCACAAGCAAAAGTAGATTAAATTAATGATTATTAATGTATAGAAAAATGAGACATTTAAATTATTTATCAATAAACTAATGTTTTCTTGTCGGCTGCAAGATGAAATTCACAGTGTTCGTCCCCACAGTAGCCTACTGGACGTGCCTTAGAGAGAAATGTAACCTTCATACAGATTATATAATCAGGGAGTATTTCATTTAGTTTTTAATTGATTCATTTAACAGTATACATTTCAAGCTATAGCTGTTTCTCTTGTAGCCTATGTGAGAGAGTTTTGTATTATTTTTTGAGACGTGCTCCAGTTCAGTGACAGACGGCAAAAAGCATATCCTGTTTGTTTTCATTATTTTACAAAATCACTTTTTTTTTTTTTTTTGTCATTATGAATTTACATAAAATCAGTTTCGAGCTGATTTTAATTTGTTTCATTATCAGGAAAAAGTGCAAGTGATTGCACGGGCGCCTGCCTCCCTGTCATGCATGCTCATTGATATTCCGCACAAACACTTAAATATGGGCCAAAAATGTAGCACATTTATAGGTTAAAGCTAGAGTTTGGAATCACATTAAAATAAATCTTCACCAATCTACATCTGAGACAGATGCAGTTCTAACCTGCTAATAGAAGGCTATTTGACATTTTAAAATGATCTAACAGACCAACGCAGCTCCAATTCGTTGATCAGTTGTTGATCAAGATTAAAAGGATGCCGCTGAAAAAAAAAATGTTTTAATGACTTGCTTATGCATTAAATAACTAAGATAAAATACAGGTTAATTAAAATATGCTGAACATATAATAGGCCCGCGGCCCGCCTGCTGTACAAATATTTATGAAATAGACCGCGAATAAAACTGCAGATTCACGTTTTGCATCTGCATAAAGTGAATTAATTTAATATGCAATGATATGAAATTGAACCAAACAAGATATGTAATGAAAAAAAAAAATATTTAGACAATAAAATAAATAATAATAAAAAAAAGATATAGGCCTAACCGCACCATGCTCACAGAACACACACAATCTTGCGCATGAATGCAGCGCAGATAGCAAACAAGTGTTATTTGAAACACACAAAATGTTTAAATAAGATAATATTGACAATGAAAATTAGGCCTATATGATATTTAAAAAAATAATAGTTTTGGCGATTTGTCATCGGCTATACAGTCCGCCTGTGCATATTTATATGCAAATGCTTAGGCTATCTTCGCGAAGTTCTCGCAGAGAATGCGATTTCTAAAATGTTATTAAAATGGATTTCTTTATAAAATGTTATACGGTAAGCCTGAAACAGCAGTATAGCTTTATTAGTCATCAGCAACGAGGTAAACATGCGCGCCGGTATGCTATGAAGCATCCGTAGACTACAATAGATTTACAATGCACAAACCAAGCAACAATATCTGCCGAATGGAGAAGGGTTGGTCATTCACAAAGCATAAAATATAAATTTTGTTTTAATTTTCGTTTTTGTGTTCAAGCACACGCATAAAGTTTGCCACAAAGCACAGGCGATAGCCTAATGATTCTGAAAAAAAAATGAGACATTTTAATTATTTAATATACTAATGTTTGAGTCCTTGTCGGCTGCAAAGATGAAATTCAGGAAATCTCCACTGGACGTTCCTTTGCAGAGAAATGCATTCACAGATTACATAGCCTAATCAGAGAGTATTTGATTTCATTTTGAAATGGTTCGTTTAAAAGTAGCTAGACTTTACTTAGATACAGGGCTCTACAGTGCTACCATTTCAGTCGCATTTGCGTCTGAAAACTACTGCGTGCGACTATGAAACATATTTAGGAGCACCAGTGCAACTGACCCGATCAGCGTATTTGTGTTTGTGCTGAGGGAGCTTTAAAGGTTTCTAACGTAGGCCTACTTTCAACGTGTTTTTGCAGCGTTGAGTAATGTATCAGACGCATCCTCTCATTATAACAAAAAAAGTGTAGACCGTGTAAATAAGAGATTCATTGTGCAGTGTAAGGAGCTTCGTTGATTATAATGAAGTTTTGTGAGATCGCGATGAACTAAGATGAGGGACAGCTTTTAATGATTTTTAAGAGTTTGCAAATGTGATATTGATTTAATACAACAGTTCATTAAACAAGACGTTAATATTAAATGACTTATATTGTCTGACTACAACACTATTGCCTTATTTTGCTCCATTTCATCAACAAAAATAGTTTCAAACAAAGTCCCAGCCAAGCCGCAGCGCATCTTCATTCAAACACAGCGGTGTTTCATTTATGAATGAGCTGCGTTTTTAAATTAATCTAGTAAGTCAATGATTCAATTATGAAAAAAAAAATTTCAGTCAGAAGAATTTTTTTCACTTTAATCCCTGAGATCGGGCGGTGTCTGTTTATTTGTTAATCTAGCCACTGAGCTAAATAAGAACCTTGGATTGTTTTGGTTATTATCTATGAGTTTGTGGATATGCTCTGCCCTGGCAGCTTTTAGAGCCTGTCTATATGTGAAGTGAGTGAAGTGACATTCAGCCAAGTATGGTGACCCATACTCGGAATTCGTGCTCTGCATTTAACCCATCCAACGTGCACACACACACACACACACAGCAGTGAACACACACACACCGCGAACACACACCGTGAACACACACCCGGAACAGTGGTGGCTGGACATATAGCTGGACATACTGTTTTTCCACGCAATTCTAAAAACTTCCAAGTTAGTTTTTCTCCATTTGCGCTCAAGATTACGAGTTTCTTTCTTGAAAGAATGGGTATAACTGTTATACCATGGCGCAGTATGTTTTTCTCTAACCTTTTTCAATTTGAGGGGGGCAACAGCTTCTAATGTATTAGAGAAGATAGTGCCCATGTTGCTAGTCATTTCGTCTAGTTCAGGTGTATTTATGGGTACACAGAGCAGTTGAGATAAATCAGGCAGGTTATTTGTGAATCTGTCTTTGGTGGCTGGAACAATAGTTCTGCCCGGACGATAACGCAGAGCCATATACAATATCAGTAATACGCAGCATGCACGATACAAGGAAATGATCAGTAACATCATCACTTTGAGGTACGATATCTATATCGGTAAGATCAATTCCATGCGATATAATTAAATCTAGCGTATGATTAAAACGATGAGTGGGCCCGGTGACGTTTTGCTTGACTCCAAAAGAGTTTATTAGGTCAGTAAACGCAAGTCCTAACGCATCATTTGTATTATCAACGTGAATGTTAAAATCTCCGACAATTACCACTTTATCAACGTTAACCAATAGATCTGAGAGGAAATCTGCAAATTCTTTTAGGAAATCTGTATATGGCCCTGGCGGTCTATACACCAGAGCAAGAGACAGGAGAGATTTATTTTGCATATCTAACAGTGTAATAATAAGCAGAAGTATTTCGAATGAGTTAAACCTCCTGTATCCTGTTTTCTGAGTAATATTGAGAATATCACCATATATTGTTGCCACACCGCCGCCACGACCAGTCTGACGGAGCTCATGTTTATAACAGTAGCTTGGTGGAGTAGACTCATTTAGACCAAAATATTCATTTGGTTTCAGTCAGGCAGAGTACATCAAAATTATTATCTGTGATCATTTCATTTACAATAACTGCTTTGGGTGCGAGTGATCTAATGTTTAGGAGCCCAAGCTTTAAAATTTTTTTTTGTTCATTTATTTTTTTACGTTTTTCTGGTTTAATCACGATCAGATTTTTTCTAGATCCTGCATTAAATTTATATTTTGACCTCGCTATTCGGGGAACAGACACAGTCTGTATAGATTGGACAAAGCAAGTACTTCTATCTTTTAACTGGGTAGAACAAAAGTCATCATAGCAGTTATTTGAGAGTTGGCTTACTAGTCAGATGGAGTGTAGCATCCTGGAGATGTTGTCCGACAGGAGTTCCGCTCCGACTCTTCTGGGGTGCAGGTCATCAGCACGGAAAAGCCTAGGATGCTCCCAGAAAATATTCCAATTATTAACAAAGAGCAGTTTCTGTTCTTTACACCATGACAATAACCATTCGTTTAAAACAAAAAGTCTACTGAACCTTTCGTGTCCTCGTCGATACGTGGGAAGCGGTCCTGACACGATGATCGTCGTTGCGGGCGATGTGCTGCGTACCGTCTCGATCAGGCTCCTGAAGTCCCTCTTCAGTGTCTCCGTCTGCCGCAGCTTGGTGTCGTTAACCCCCGCGTGCAGCACGACAGCACCGATGCTCTCATCGCCCTTCAGGATCACGGGTATCTGCGCAGAAACATCGAGAACACGAGCACCGGGGAAACAGTGAGTGTGCACTTTACCTTCAGCTAACGTAGCACGGACGTGCCGGATGATGGAGTCTCCGACAATCACAGCGTCGCGTTCCGTCTCACGGAGGGGAGCAAAGCGGTTCCGGGTGGAGATCTCGAAGACCGGAGGCGGCGGAGGGGGAGAGGTCGTCGCCCGGGGCCTGGCTCGCGTCTTCCGCTGCTGGTGCACCCAGGGTCCGTGGCGTCCCGGTGCCGGAGTGAAGGACATCTGGGAAGATCGTGTCCTGGGTGCACAGGGTCTGTGCAGAGAAACACATGGAGTAGAGGTGGTGGGAGTGTTAGCAGCGTGCTGTATACTTACCCCGGACTTGTGAGCATCAGCCCGGGATGTTTCCAGCGCGGCTCTCCGCTCTCTCAGCTGGATCTGCTTCTCCACGGCCTCCAGCTCCAGCTGCACCGAATGCAGCTCGAATGTGTCCTCACCTGCACTCAAAGGTAGACACAAATCCGCCATTTAAGCAAGTAACGGTGAAACAATGGTAATGTGTGTGAATAGAGTATTAGCAGTGTAAGCGAGATTAGCGGCAGCCACGCTGCCGATGCTAACGGGCTATAAACTAATAGCAGACTCGAGAAATCAAAATAAAACTAGTGATAACAAGGCGCTCTGATTGGTTTTGTTTTAGAATGCTATAGGGGATATATTCACACGTTATAGAAACGAAAATTATAGTGTATAAAATAGTTTTTAAGATGGAAAATAGACGATAAAGAATCAACTTGATGGAGCTCAAACTCTCAAACTTTTTATTTTCATACCGATACTTTTGATATCTGATTGCTAAAGGCTCTTTCAAGTTCAAGCTCAGACCCACCAGTTTCCTTTCCATTTTTCCCATTTTCTCTCTTCCTCCCACACACTGTCTGCCGCTCATCTCCTCAGTCCTGGCCCGAACACATGGGGTTGTATATTTTGGCCCAGATTGTTTGCGATCGCTCCAGTAGTGTACGTCTCTTGAGTGTCGCGGCGGGGAACCGTAAAGCACAAGCAGCTCCTTCAGATGCACTCAATGAATACAGCGGCCAGTTTCAAACCAATAAAGCCTCTCGCATCCGAGGCGTCTTTGATTTCCAGCTCGCTTCAGATAGATTGAGAAATTCCTCCTCTAATCTGCTGTAACTTGATAAAGGCCAGCATTGATCTTTCGGACAGATTATAGGGCTTGGTTTCTTGAGGGGCTTCATTCTAATGGTTTCATCAACGCGCTCTTTTATTGCGTCTGGTGCTGGAGTGTGTAGCGTTCGCATGCATTTTCCCTCCAGGCTTTCTGTAGATGTTTTGATGCCGTGTTTAATGAGTGTGCACTCATGCGTGTGGGTGAAGTTTAAAGCGTGTTTATCTTTATGCTGTAATAACCAGAGGCAAGAACACCACAGATCCCCAGATTAAAAGCCTTTTAGACAGATCTGCATGTCGGATGATTTTAAAACTGCGAGCTCAACCTGTGGTCGTACCGCTGGGGCTGAATATCCACTCATTCACGGGCCAGTGGCGTCTCAAGCGCTCAAAACCTGCTTGCGGTTAAAGTAGCCCAAGTTTATATCATTCATGCACCTTCCTGGTCTTATTTTGCACAATTTATCCATGCATTCAAAAAAAAAAAAAAAAAAACATCTGTGGTGAATCAGAGATGTATGTAATGATTTAAACTAATCATTAGGCTACTCATTTGGCAAAGAGAATCAGTTCTAACAAGCAAGTTGTAAACTGTTTGCACCACAGTTTTTAATGTGTTTGGCTTCTGTTCACAGTTTTTTGCTGCTTCATTGAAATGTAGACGGTAGGGCTGCATGATTTGGGGAAAAAAAGATCTAAGACATATATTTTAAATGCATTTTTTTTTCATCTCAAGTTCCAGGTTTTTTGTGCTTGTTTGCAGGGCTGCACAAATAATAATAATAATTATTATTACAAAATAAAAACTATTAAACTATAATAAATATTACTACTGTAATTCCACTAAAAGAATATTTAAGAAATAATAATAATAATTGTACAGAACAAATACAGTTAGAATACTTTATAAATTTAAAAATGGATTTTATTTGGTGAAGAAACATGCAGTGTTTATATTTATATTTTATTTTTATTTATTTAATTATTTTTTATTTTAGTTTTGCAGCCCTAGTAGGTGGATGGTGGGAAAAAAATCATATTTGATATGCATATATATATTACAGTACATCTGTAAAATTATAATACTGATATTTATGACTGTTGTAATTTTTTCATATTCTCAAAAAGACCCTTGAGGCTTCTTAACGTTTTGTTTTTATTTTATTTTATTTTGCAATCAAAAGCCATGACAAAACAAATGCTCGACCATTAGAATTAAACGTGTGGACAACATGTAAATAAGAGATTTAGATGCATCTGCATCTAGTCCTTTATAAAACACAATTCTCAGCTTAATCACAATTCCAGTATCAAGGGGAATATCCACAACGTTGCTCAACCGCAGTAAGATCTATTAAACATCGTTCACCCTTTTCAACCCTCGTTTCGTCTGTCTTTGTGTGCTAATGAGCCTGTGATAGTCTGGCAGGCGGTGGCATGTTCAGGATAGGGATGGTCACAGTGGTTGACTGGGCGATCCGCGAGAATGAGTTGTTTTTGGAGGAGCCAGTTCTGGGAGAGTGTGTTAACACACTTTAGCACATAACGGTTTAGCAATAGTCACTCTAGAGAAGTCACTGCCTAATGTTCACAGTCACTGTTCACTGCCTACTGCTGAATCAATGCGCTTTTGTAATATTCATCGCTTTGTTTCAACATATTTCGAGACACATTACCGTTATAGTTTTTTTTGTGCCGTAGAAGCTTTAGTAAGCAACATGTTGGTTTCTGTTGAACACCATCCTAACTTGGCACAATCACAAGGCTTTTAGGGTCCTATGAAATCAGTTTTATTTATTTTTCCAAAATTCAGTTTTTGTTGTTGTCGTTTATGGTTTAATTACATTTTAATAATTAAAAGCATGTCTAAACAACTGAAACTTTACCAACTTTTTTCTTCCCAATAATAAGGCCCTATAATGATTTTTTTAAATGAAATTAATTTATTTTTTTAATTTGTTCAGAAATGAATTTTTTCCATTTTATCTTTTTTGGATTCTTTTTTTTCAGTTTTAAATTAAATAGCACATCTAGATGATGATGATGATGATGATAATGATAATGATAATAATAACGTATTTCTGTCATAATTTAAAGTTAAACCAAACTTTTATTTTAATGGATTTTCGATTCTGAAGTTTAGATTCTGTCCTTGTTTTCTGAATCATAGCACCCCAGCTTCATCTTAGTGGTGTAGACTGGCCAAATATGAAGATATGGATGTGTTTTAGCCCACATACGGTCTCGAGGCTCGTTTCTGAGTGCTTTCTGATTCACAAAGACAAAGTCTGTGGTCGTCTCTCTCTCTCTTGGGGCTGGCGAGCTGTCAATTGCAGTTCTGTGACCTAAAAGGCTGTTTACAAGAGCTGAATTTAGCCTGATTAAAGCATGCCCATGTGCTGAAGACGCCGTTTGCCTCCAGGCCAGAGCTGTTGTTGCGTTTGAGGACAGATAAGAGCAGTAATATTCAGCCTGCGTCATATTACACCTCACTGAAAGCACAGATGGCTCGTAATGCCGCATAAACGGTGTCATTTTATAACAGTCCAGAAGTTGTAAACCAACACTATCATTGCCAGACTTTACTTATACATGACTAGGGACTGAGCCGTCTTTCCTCTTGGCTGTATTCCCGGTGTTGGGAAAGTGGCACACGGCGGGGAGTCTGGACAGGAAATGACCACACTCGACCTCTGGATGTACGCACAGTCCTGACTCATTCATGTGAAACACAAGCTCTTTGTTTACCATGGTTTCCGCCTCATTCATAACCTCTCTCGCCTTTCACCTTCGCTCCTTTAGCATCGTTTCATCTCTGGCGCCCTTTGTACTGTTGTTATTGTGTCTTATCACTATCTTGAATAAAAACCCATTCAACTCTTTGCAAAGGATCTGGGTTTATCTGTCACAGTTGACTGGGAACTAGGTATCTAGTAGACTTACAAAGCTAATTCATAGATAGGACTGTACAAAATATGCACCCACAGCTTGTCCCAGAAAGATAAACGGATTGATGCACAACTTCTCTGTTGTTATAGTCTAATTTATAGCAAATGATACTTTGACATGCAGACTGTCTTATTTAATTATACTGAATTTACACAAAAATTACACAATTTTTGAGTCCACAGAAAACAATTATACACACACAAATCTATTTTACAAACTAATTTTTAAACCGTAATCGCATGCAATTTTTTCAGGGCTGTCAAAATAAACATAAAATGCTTATCAGATATCAATTTTTAACACATTAATTTGGAATGAAAAGTTTGAAAATTAATTTGTACTAACATTCATTGTAAATAAAAAACAACAACAAATAATAAAGCTAAATTAAACAGTAATTATATGCAATTTAAATTATTTTTAATTATTAATATCGTGCAGCCCTAGTTGTTGGACACACATACTGAAGTAATTATGTACATTGGTTGTCAACACACAAATACTGAAATAATCAGTTATGCGTATTGTTTATTGGACACACAAATACTGAAATAATCTTTTATATATACCGGTTGTTGACACACAAATACTGAAATAATCGGTTATGCATATCAGTTGTCGACACGCATACTGAAATAATTGGCTATACATATCGGTTGTCAACACACAAATACTGAAATAATCAGTTATGCTTATTGGTTATTGGATGCAAATACTGAAATAATCAACTATGCATATCGGTTGTCGACAAACAAATACTAAAATAATTGGTTATGCATATTGGTAATTGGGCACACAAATACTGAAATAATCGGTTATGCATATTAGTTGTTTGGACACATACAGAAATAATCAGTTATGCATATTGTATATCGGCTGCATAAATATTGCAATAATCGGTTATGCATATCGGATACCAGACACACAAATACTGAAATAATCGGTTATACATATTATTTATCGGACACACAAATAAAACGATTGGTTATGCATATTAGTTGTTGGACACATACTGAAATGTATTGGTTATGCATATCGGTTGTCGGTCATATAAATGCTGAAATAATATTGATCACTTGGCACATGGCTGGGTTTTGGCTGCAAGTTGTGTTTTCGCCTCCTGATAGTAAACACTGGATGAGTTTGAGGTGAAGACTGTGGAAAGGGCTGGACTTTGGACTCACACACCTACATGCATACAAAGCTCTCTTATTTTCATCTTAAGCACAGAAAACAAACCATAATGATACGATCGGTTCAGTTCAGGCTCCTGAGTTTCTAACCTACTTCTGCTGAAACTCTGAAGCCCCTGGGCTCTGGTCTAGCCCTATACGTTGGCATTCAGCTCACACATATTTGTGTATTCATTAGCACAATGGTCCAAGCTAATTCCACTCGTATTTGTAAAGTTGTTTAAAGTTGCATGCTGTGAGACTTGCCTCTAGCCTGCATGCAATAACAAGCTAATGGAAATCTCCATGAGATGCAGGTTTGTTAAAGAAGGTCCATCTGGAGCAGGTGTGTGTGTGGTCAGTGTTTACTAAATAAAGGAAGAAGAGCGTGTGCGAGCCGTTAGAGATGGCGTAGTGCTGAGTGTGCAGTCGGCAGTATAAACTCCTGTGGTTCAATATGCCCGTGGTATTAATCCAGAGCGAGCAGTGAGATTTCAGTAAACGCCCCCTCTTTAAAAATAGCATGACTCAATTTGACTTGCTGCTGCCAGGTTTGGGATCTAGTGCAGAGGGAAGGACGAAAAGCCTTGAACTGGCTAAACCTCAGTTTGGAGCTTCATTTTAATTCTCAACCACAACACTGCGTCCCAATCATACATGGACGGATTGTGGTGTAGTGCACCATTTGCATGAAATTTTCCCAACTTTATTGATTGTTTACTGTATTTTATGTATAATGATCCATCATTGATGATATACTGCAGCATTAAGCACAAAATCAATGGCCTTCAGTGGTAGTTTTTGTCTTAACCAGCTGTACCCAATTATTACCGTAATTGCAGGGTTCCTGAAGGCACAAAAAAGTTTTTATTATTATAATGTTTTTATTATTATTTATTAATGGAATTTAAAAAAAAGCCACAATTTTGTTGATTTCCATGGGATTTTTGGCCCTGAAGTTTCCTAATATTTCTAGGCCTATAAATGGAAATCCAGTGAAATTGTGAAAGTTGGGAAATGTCTGTAGCAAATATATATTTTTATATAGTTTTATATGTAAAATAATAATAATAATAATAATAATAATGAAATTATTTGTAGTATTTACCTACTTTTTTAAAATTTAGTATTAAATGTAGTTAAGTTTAAAATGTAGTATTATTTTTATATATTAACATTTTATGGTATAAATCAGAATGTTTGTACATTCACATATTTTTATTAGCAATCATGTCCATTTTTAATATTAAAAATAATAGAATTTAAATATGTAAATTATACAGTTATAATATTTATACTTAAATTATTTAAAAATTTATATTTTTGGTATAAATATGGTTTAAAGCAAAATATGTTTGTACAGAATCAGTCATTTATCCTTTGTATCAACAATCCAGCTCATATTTTAATTACAGAAAAATTACATGTATGTGAATTGCACAATTATAAGATTTATACTAAAAATTATTTTAGATAACCAATTTGTATGGATTCTCATTCAATTTATGGTATAAAGCAGAATGTGTTTGTACATTTATCTTTTTTCTCAACAATCCCACTCTATATTTTTTATATAAGAATATTTTTTTTATATTAAAAATAAAAATGTAATTATACAATTATAATAGTTACAAATAATAAAACTATAATGACTGTAATTCTTAAGCATTTTTTCTATAACATATAAAAAGGTTAGTTTAAAAGGTCAAAAGGTCGTATGTGTTTCAGTAAGTGAGGCTTTGACCCGTTTGGAGAAGCTCTGGCTCTTCAAAGACTCTTAACGCGGTTCATACGACTGTATTAGCGACTGTACGGTCTCAACTGATGCTCTGTGTGCTGCTGTGCTGGTGGCTTTGCTGACATTGGCAATTGTTTTTGTCCTGTAACTGTGAGCTGTCAGCAGTAATGGAAGCTGAGTGTGGATGTAAGAGTTAATGGGCTGCTCCTCGCTCTGAAGGCAGCAGGGGCTGGAGGAGCTGTTTTAATTATAGTTATTGAACATGCCATTAGTCTCGCAATGGAAGCCACACACCATCCTGTTAGTTTGGGGTCAGATGAGGAGAACACAGTTTACCTATGTGCTCACACAAACATACATGCTAATACACTTATGATGAACGTTAGGGTGGTTGAGTAGCCATCCAACAACTGACAAAGCAATTTATGAACTTTTTACTTGACTTATTTTCACTTTTATTCATTTTCATTGTATATTTTTAATCTGTTTTCTTTTTTATTGATGTATTTATTTAATTTAATATTTAATGGTAATAAATAGTGGGGATAAATAAAAAAATGTGAAGTGTTGGTTTTTGACTAACAATCTTTATTTTATTTTTATTTTATATTTTATTTTTTGTTTTGTTTTATTCCAAAGTCTTTGTTTTCACCCAGTAAAGAGAATGCAATAGGTGCAGAAAACCCTGTACATTTGATCACCTACGCAGATACTCATAAAAGCGTTCACGTGACTCTAGTTTCTCTCATACACATGTAGTAGCGAATTGGGAGTTCCCATGGCTGGCCGGTTTGTTGTCTCTATCTCTGCTCCCAAGAGAAGCACTCCTGCACTTCTTGTACTAAATTGTGTAAATCTGTGGAGGAGGGCTGTCGCCGTCAGCAGTGTAGGAACCGTGTGTGTGTGTGTGTGAGGGTCGTGTTAGTGCATGTGAACACACCTTTGGTTGTGTGTTTCCTGAGGGATTTACACAGAGGGGCTGGACTGAACTCAGACGGGAGAGTAAAGGCTTTGATAAGCGTGTGTGTGCTGGGAAAGAAGCGCTGGTCTCTGCGGTCTATGATTCTTTTCCCAGTAATCCCAAGCTGGTTGCAGGAAGAGACACTTCGAAAAACCACATTAAGATGAATTAATTTGATTAAATGTTGTGATTTGATCTGAGATGATTGCAAACATCCTGTTCACGTTGTTGCCAGTTGGATAGAAGTTAAAATCTCTGTTGTGATCACATGTATATCTGGTTTTGAGTGTGTGTGTGTTTTTATTATAAAATAAATTAATAATAATAATTTTATTATTTTTTATATAATTTTATTCATAATATAATTTTACTACAGTAATATATTTAGTAATTCATTACTACTACTACAACCACTACAACTACTATTTATTTATTTTATTATACAACAGTAATATATTTGTGCATAACAGTATATTTTATATTTTGTTATATTTCTTTTCTTGAATATTTTAAATACGAATATTATTATATTTATGTAATATGAATGTATAATAATAGTAAAGAATAATAATCATAATAATTTTATTTTTATTATTTTGTTATAATATGTATAACAACAACAATATATTTCATTTTTATTATATTGTTGTAATAGGAATTATTTAATAATAACAACAATAATTAATTTAATTTTAGTACAGTAATATATTTATGTATTGCATTCATTAATATTACTAATACAAATTTTTTTTATACAACAGTAATATATTTCTGTACACAATTGTGTATTTTTATATTTATATATTTTTTGTTTTATGTAGTATTTCTGTTTTTTCACATATTTAAAGTAATTATATTAATATTGTATTTGTATTATATTTATGAAATCAATTATTATTATTATTATTAATAATAATCATCATTATTTTTTATTTTATTCTATTATGCAACAGTTATGTTGTTCTCCACGTAGCTATATTTTATATAGTACTATATTTCTGTGTAACTTCTTCACTTTTACTGCCTCTTGAGCCTTTATTTTAGCAACAAACTGAAGGAAGACATCTGTGTGTAGTTGACTTTGCGCCAACTAGTCATTAGTTACATTTGTTTAGTAGCTGCCAAAATGTTTGGATTGCGTGAATGTTGTAAAGTCAACCTGGAGTGTTTTGCATTGATAATGAGAGAAGCACACCGTAGTCAGATCACCTCCTTAAATGGAGTTCATGTGGAGCGTTTACATAAAAAAACAGCGCTTTGAGACCCCTAAAGTGTGAAAACACCATATCGTGAGGCTCACGCACACTGGGTAGTGTGTATAATAGACTAGAGATGGACTGAAGCGCCTTCCCATCAGTTTGAAGCATGCAGACTTTGTGGTTTAGTAATTGCACAAGGCCATAGCGTGATTAATTTGATTAATTGCGCAGCTCTAGCGTGTGTGTTTGTGAGTGGTGGGGGTCTTTTTTGTTTTCTGAGTCAGTCACGTTCTTCC
The DNA here is from genome assembly GCF_936440315.1 of Barbus barbus. Taxonomy (NCBI): domain Eukaryota; kingdom Metazoa; phylum Chordata; class Actinopteri; order Cypriniformes; family Cyprinidae; genus Barbus; species Barbus barbus. The sequence goes on along the minus strand of NC_136717.1, from coordinate 25,731,268 downwards.
GCTGTCTGTCTGACCGCACCAGGCCTGGAGTGCTGGAGGGAAATTACAGGAAAAAGCAAGCCATGCACAAACGCTCATGATTACAGCGTCCAGCCCCGCCCTCAGCTGCACAGAAAGGGCTGACGCACAGAGAGAACGCACTGATGCAAGAGGAACCGGAAAAAAGTCAGAAAGAAACTGCTGTAGATGGGCCACTTCAAAGGAGTGCAAATGAGGCCTTGTTTTAATTGTGTGATTGACTACGATAGCTATGTTTCCATCCATTTGTGAGTTTTCATTTGGGGAACACAATTGCAATATTGCAAAAAATGTGTTTGTGAATAAAGCATCATGTCCATAACCATTTCCATGTTCAAGAATTTTCAGGGCAAAATAGAAAAGGAAATTAAGTTCTAGGCGGTGGTGAAGCCAATATGACTTTTTTTAATATATATATTTTTAATTGTTGTTAAAAATGAAATGCAGTAAATTATTTTCAGTTAATAGTGTGTGAACAAACAAACAAAATTGCCAACAAAAACTTTCTTAATTTTTTTGAGAATTATTTTTGATATGTTACTAATAAACACATTTTATAATATATTATAGAAATGTATTGTTATTATTATGATAGAATTAAATTATATATATTTTTTTTTTCGTAGCGTTTTTTTATTTAGTACTTTATTTTTTTTGTAACCTCATAATATTTTCTATACATTATAAATCATAAATAGTAATATATATAAAAAATTGTAGTATTTATATTTTAGTAGAGTATTTACTTATAATTACGTCTGTTTTTGATATGTCATTGAGATGCTACACACATAATCATCATGTTCTAATGTATGTATTTCTGCAATTCTGTATTTGAAATGTGCATATGTGCATACATGCATTAAGCTTGCTAAATCTTAGTTGCCTATATTTCCATCCAGCTTGTGCATAAATGTTCATCAAATACACTGATTGAAACCCAAAGTGTGTTTCTGTTGTTCGCCTGATGACAATTTGGAAAATCCCTAAAAATGGCGACAGGCAGGAGACGATGGATGGAGAATAAGCGAAGTGTCCCATTGAGGTACACCTTGCTCAGCGTCTGCCTTCTCTGATGCATCAAGCTTTTATCTGCTCATTAGTTTGCGCTGCACATCTCGCCGTGATACCCGTCTCTTCAGATGGCACGACTCTGGCAGTGGAGCATAATAAAGCTTGTGCGGAGCGGGAATCTGATTCACGTCAAAAAAATAAGGCTCTCTCTGCTCTCAGACGCTCTGATGTGCTTGTATGTGTGTTTTTGCGTGCGGGTCTCGGCAGATTGGCGTCTCGGGCAGACTGACAGAAGCGTGCGGCTCCGTCATTTAAATTCCTGCGAGCTGCATCCAGCAATTCCTCTTCTCCAGTGGCTCCTCGGCCCCAGACGCTTTTCCATTTTCCCCGATCGACGCAGTCTGGGAATCTGGCTTTCTAATCAGCGTGGCCCAGCAGCGCTTCTTATTTATGACCTCGCATCCCAGCACTCGGCCGGCCCGATCCATCACCTTCATCTGGGCCTTTTTGTCGTCTTCACCCTTCCCTCTCGTGCAGGACCTCTCGCTGTTATTTGTTGCCTGTCTTTTAATTATTCTACCCGAGAGGAGCTTGAGAAACAAGCTCAATTAAAGTCTTGGGATTGATGAGCCCATCCTCCTTATCCTGCTACGCTAATAGAATAGCAGCGGCCCAGGCGGACCGGGGCAGAAAAAGTGTTAGCTGCTAAATTACGAGGACATTCACGAGTGCCTGGTTTTGCCGTCCCTCCTCTTCCTGTACTTACAGTAATTGCTTTGACCCCTGAGGTTGCACCCTCCTGAATGGGAAAAGAGATGCTGGTTCAGCTCCTTTGTACCCCTTACTGCCCAGTTTAATTTGAGATTTCATCTTGTGTTTGACAGCACATGGTTCTGTATTCATATCTGTGTCCGAATGTCATTGCGCTCAATAACCGACCAGTTCAGAAGTCAGTTCCCCGTCAAGCAGAGTAACTACCGATGTAGTTTCAGCAATGTTTGAGTATAAAGTGTCCAAGTACTTTTTGTCTTCATTCTTTTTATCATTTGAAACCTCCATGGAGGAGTCGTTTAACTCCGGGTTGCTCTTGGGATAAAAGTGTCTGCTAAATGTCAAATGACTTACTCTACCTACCCAGTGGCTCAAAAGTGCCATTATTCATCTCAATATCCTGACTCAGAATGTCTTTTACATTAATGCATTTTTTAAAAGCAACTTGCGCCACATTTGGATTGTATGCGACTAGACTGCAAGTAATTGCTTAATTGGATGAGAATGCACTAAGGATCAAAATGCACTAAGTGAGAATTAGCAATTATTTTTGTCACTTTAATTTGAACAAATAGTTCTGTTATAAGTAATGAAGTCTGAAATGATGATTTCTGTTGTAGAGATGCACATTATATCATTAACACATTGGTTATCGGCTGACATTAGAGATTTTGTATGTGTTATATTGGCCAGTATGGGAATATTTAATTGTTAATTCTAAGGTACTTAATTGTTAATAATTATTTCTGTCGTAGAGATGCACATTATATCATTAACATATCGGTTATCTGCCTATATTGGATGTTGTGTATGTATTATATAGCCTGAAATCGAAATGTTTATTTGAGAGTAGCACATTATGTCATTAACATGTCAGTTAATGGCCGATATTAGAGATGTTCTATGCATTGGCCAATATCAGAACATTTAATTAACTATAAACAAATACTACTGTTATGAAGCATACAATCTGTTTATTTCTGCTGTAGAGATGCACAGAACATTTTTAATAGTCAGTCCCCCTCAAGTAAATAATAATTTAGTTAAATATTCAATATCGGTTGATACAGTACATAAAAAAGCTCTAATTTTGGCTGATAATCAACTGATACACTATGATTCCCTAAAACAGAAATGACAATTTCAGATGTCATTACTCATAACAGAAGTTGTTTTTAATTAAATATCGGTTATCAACCGATATTAGAGATTTTTTTATGTATTGTACTGGCTGATGAACTGTTAATTATAAACAACTACTACTGTTATGAGTAGTAATATCTAAAGATAATTACTTTATTTCTGTTGTAGGGATGCATAATATATCAGTAACATATCGGTTGTCGGCCAATATTACAGTTTTTTTGTATCAGCCGGTATTGGATATTATAATAACTAAAAGTAATTGTTGAAATTAAGTGTATTTTTATATTTTGATTACATTTGCTGTCATTTAAGGGGGTGGTGATGGCGCAGTGGATAAGACACATGCCTTTGGTGTGAGAGACCCGGGTTCGAATCCACTGTGAGACACCAATGTGTCCCTGAGCAAGACACTTAACCCCTAGTTGCTCCAGAGGCGTGCAACCTCTGACATATATAGCAATTGTAAGTCGCTTTGGATAAAAGCGTCAGCTAAATGAATAAATGTAAAATGTAATGTAAATTTAGTGCTTAGTTGTCTGAAAAAACTTGTCAAAATTGATATCCTTTTTTTTATTCAGTACATTCTAATGTTGTGATGTCTAATTACATATGATTTTAGTTTGTAATGGTTTATTTTTATGTAGACAAAATAAAATGAATACATTAATACATAATGTCCATTTATCGGTTATCTGTAATATATGAAAATTATTATTGCTTATAGTTTTGGACAGAATTTTATATTATTATATCCCTTTTACATTGTAATCATTAGTTTCCCTATAAAAGTAATGGTGGTAATTTGTTCTAAATGGGTAGATGTTATGGTCTTTTTCTGCAAATGCAAACAGAAACATCTCAGGTTTGTATGATTGTGAAGGATGCTTCAGTTTTTCCCATAGTGGAAATGTCACTGTATTAGTTGCATGACTCAGGTTTCCGAACACATTCCCAGTGCTGTGGATTACGTATGATTTTCCCAGCTCTGTCGTTTGTCTTGAGTGTTAGCGGTGGCAACGTGTCTTGGCCAGCTGCTTCGCAAGAAAACCTCTAATTTAGCCTCTTTGAATTCTGGAGCTGAACCTGAAGGCAGTGCATGAATCTCACCTGGAAGGAAGAGCCTGTTTCCAAATCACAATATGCAAACACGTGTGTTGTGTTTGTGCATCTGCGGTTTGCAGGAAGCCTCGCTCTATGGCACGGGTCACCTGTCAGGGCCTCTGCGGTTGTGTTGCATGTAAAGGACTGGTGGAGTGCCTGGTTATGAAATGCTGTTGAACTGAATGCAGTTTAATACTCTATTGAATCGGGGATTGCACTGTCACTTCACTTTAAGAGGAATGTTTTTCTCTGCTTCAAACAATACTTGGATCTATTGGATTAGTGACAAAAGCTATGCTTTAAATTCACTAGTTCAAAAATGTTCTTTACTTTCCATTCATGAAAAAGATATTATGTTTTTTTTTTTATAAGTGAGAATTTCATTATGAAGCACAGTTTTATCATCATTTATCATCTTTCTCAGTATGTCTCAATTTCATAATGCCATAGTTTTATTTATCTTTTTTTTTCATTAAAGCCAAATATGCAAGGAAACAACATTTATATCTTAAAGGATGACATTTGCCTAAATCTAGGTTATTTATTTGAAATAAAATTTACTGAAATATATAAACAAAAATGAGAAATATTTAAATAAATGTAGTTGTAAGTATTTAAAATAGCTAAAACTAAATAAACTAAAACTATTATTAAAACTATTATTCCATATAATAGTTTTAATAATAGTTTATTTAGTTTTAGCTATTTTAAATACTTACAACTACATTTATTTCAACATTTCTCATTAAGAAAACACACAATAAAATTACTACTTTGAAAGTGAAAAAAAAAAAAAAATCTAATTTAAAATATTAACACAAATTATAATAGTATATCAATGATACAACAATAACACTGGCCTAAATATGATTAATATTTTTAAGTTTTAATGTGAGAGATTCTCTTATTACAAGTTCATGACAGTTTTACGTTATAATGCATTTTGATACAATGTTTAAAGTAGTTCTGAATGTATTTTAGCACCACACTCATTTTTATGGACTCTCTTATTGAGTTGATTCTAACATTTATTTTAAAACATTTGTCTAACATCTAGTATTTTGAATATATGTAGATGTATATTTGTATGCAAATGATCTCACAAGATTTGAATGTCAAATGATAACGGTTAACTATGAAATGCCAGCTCAACTATGTGGTAAACCCTATTGAAAACTGAATATTTTTATTGCTACATTTCCATTTAAGCATTTGGCAGATGCATTTATCTAAAGCGACTTGCACTGCACTGAAGATTTAATCAATTTACAATTCATGCATTGGCTTGGTGTTATCATTTATTGTTGATATTAAGCTTATAAGCTAATGTTAAATGAGATTACAAGGAATATTTATGGTTTTTACTATTACTTTGTCACACATACAGTGCCCTCCAAAAGTATTGGAACAGTAAAGACAAAATTGCTCTGTTGGCTGTGGAGTCAAGACATTTGCAAATATGATTAAAAGATGAACATGAGACAAAACTACAGAAGGTCACATTTTATTATTAGCCGTTTCAACACGTTTTACCAGCTAAGAAGTTCAGAATACTGTTGACTTGATGCATGATGACAGTAGCAGAATGGAAGGGTACAAAACCATCTTGCCTACCATTATTCAAGAAAATGCCTCCAGATTCATTGGAAAGTGCTTCATATTGCATCAGAACAATGACCCAAAACACCCTGCCAGTTCAGTCAAGGAATTTATAAGGGCAAAGAAATGGAAAGTCTTAGATTGCCCAAGTCAATCTCCAGATTTAAATCCGATTGAACATGAATTTCACCAGCTGAAGAGGAGAGTAAAGGCAGAAACTCCCCAAAACAAGCAACAATTGGAATTGGCTGCATTAAAGGCTGGGAAAAGCATTTCAAAGGATGAGACCAAGAGTCTGGTGATGTCTATGGGTCACAGACTCACTGCTGTGATTGTGTGTAAGGGATCTGCAACTAAATAATAGCTTTTAATCTTTTATATCTGCCTTATGTTCAACTGTCCCAATACTTATGCTCACATCAATGAGTGGGATGAACTCTAAAAGTGCTGTTCTTTTTATTTGGTAAAACGTGTTGAAACGGCTAATAATAAAATGTGACATTCTGTAGTTTTGTCTCGTATTCATCTTTTAATCATATTTGCAAATGTCTTGACTCCACAGCCAACAGAGCAATTTTGTCTTTACTGTTCCACCAATACTTATGGAGGGCACTGTAGGTCCAAAAAATAAATCTGACAATTATGAGATGTTAGATGTTTGAATGCAAAAGGACGTCTCTGTACCGTCATGAGTGTGACCTGAGTTCAGTTTACACTGTTAAGCCTCTTAAAAACACCTCGTTGTGAACTAATGCCACACGAGGTCATTGTTCGGCCTGCAGCGAGGTCAGACTAAACTGGAGCAGAGGCAGAATGAGACTAATAGTGGTTGAAGGATCAGGTCTAGCCTGTGCCGCCCTTCGCTGAGGTGTGTCTCTTTCAGAGGCCAGGACTATCCGTCTCCGTTACGCTCCATTTTGCTAAGCTCAGCGATGTTTTCTGTGCTTGAGTGACCAGAGATTTGCACTAATGTGCTCTGTTCTCGCTCAATCCATTGTGAAAGTCATCTGACGTTCTAACTATGGGCAGGTGCAAGCGATACATGATCGGTTTTCATTGTACCCAATTAGGTACAAGAGACACTTACGGTTGTGGCCAAGCAAAACAGACAAGAAGAGCTATCAGAAAGAGAAACTTTGTTTATACTGGCATACAATCTTGTCATTCTAACTGATGGTTTGTCATCCAGTGGTCGTGATATTGAGCCCTGGAAAGGCTTTTTTTCTCTCGATATTGTCAATTAGATATTTGGTGTAAAGTGTACATTATTATTATTAACATTCATATTAATGTTAAGATTAATTTTATATTATTAATATCTTGAATAAACAAAAGACTATTTGGTTAAGTTTTGGCAATGTGACATTATTTACAGTTAGTGTACATGTAATGTGAAGTAGTCTTTTAATTACCATGACAAAAAATATATAAAATAAAATACATTTTTCAAGTTATTTATACATGTTAGCATTTGTTGTACTGCATTTAGTGAATTTAAAAAAAATTGTTGCAGTTTTTCATGCAATGGTTAAAAAAATACATTAATGCGAATCATCAGTTAAAAATTGTAAAAGTAAATGGGTGGTAAAATGTGGTAATTTCTTAAAATAATACAATATTTTTAAATGGTTACTAGAATACTAGTTTAGATTTATATATTTTAATTAAAAAATAAAAAAATTAAAATATATTAAAAAAAAGGATTAACAAAAAGTGGCAAAATTACAAAAACTTTAACTAAAATTAAAAAGACAAAAATAAAATGTAATCCAATCAAAATGTTAACAGAACTATACTGTTATGCTAAAGTACCACTAGCCTAACTTTGATTCATGAGATAGATACACACACACACACACAAAATATTCTCTCAATATAAGCTCTTGATAATCACACAATTATGAAATTTTGCACACTGTTTAAAGTAGTCAATGTAAAAGATAATATATACAGTTTATAATTTCCTTTTTTTGCATGAAAAACATAATTTCTTCAGGTTGCTTGTTCAGTCTGTGTGATGTTCTCTCTATATAAATACCTATGAATAAATACCTATGCTGAGCTGACACTGTTTTGAAAAGCTGAGTTACGTTCATGCTACTGAAAGACATAGTAAAGTTTGTAGCAGCGCAGCTTTTAGTTAGTTCCTCCTGATACTGGTGATTTTTATAGATGCAAAAGCAAACACTTCACTGCGTTCCAAAAAACAGATATAAACCCATATGATATTTTAATACTAAAAAAGTTGCGCTAGCGCAGGTGTGAGTACTTCAGCGGCTGTTATTTAACTCTTCATGAAACCGCTCATCATCGTGTCGCTTCAGGTTTGACTGTTTAGCGAAAGACACTTTCTGTCACAACAGATTGTCACTCAATTATCTGTAGAGTTCATTGATGGCATGCATATTCAATGACGTTTTTCCCCGGCGGTGTCTCTGAGTCTTATTGAGGTTTATGCATGTTTGTGTTGTCGTTTGTGTGTGTTTGTGTGTGTGCGGGCTTCCTGCCGGTCCCTTTGGTGGCCCCGAGGCCCCGGCCGAGAGGAAAACGGCATGAAAAGAGAAAATAGAGGTGTTTTTTTTAGGATTTCACGTTACATTGGGAGCGGAGCGACGGGCAGCATCAGTGGAACGGCATTGGAGGAGGTCTGGGACCTGGATCTGGCCTTTGAAGGCTAAAGAGATTAATGCTTTCCACAGCTAATGCAAATGACTTTGGCTAAAATAAAGAGTTTGCACAGCAGCAAAATGAGGCGGTTCTGCTTCCCTGCCCCGTCACGCTGGAAAATCCAACTTATTAGGATGCCTACACCGCATCAGAGAATGCTAATTGTGTACATTGCAATTATATTACAAATATTTTATTTCTTATTTGAATATTAGGTAATTGCCTTGCCTTGACTTCATAAGTTTGATTCATTTCATTGGATCAGTTCAAACTATTCAAATATGAGGATTCAAACCTCATATTTAATGTTTTTTTTTTTGTATTAATATTCAGAAATATTAATGGAAGTCTGTTTATAATAAATATTATATAATTTAAATTTTTATTTATAAAAATTATTGCATGCATTACAATAATTAATATTAACTAATAACTATATTCTTTATCATTTAGATTTTTAGTAGTGTTTACTTAATTTATATTTTGGTTTATAATCGAGATCTATTTTATATACTATCACAAAATATAATCAAATATTGAAAAAAATGTATGCAGTATTATGTATGTGCAACAATATATTTATTTATACACAAAAAATATGAGTGGACCTTTTGAGATTATATAGTAATATAAATAATATTTATGAAGTTATTATATAAAAAGATATACAGTATATACACTTCAAATTAATGGCTTATCTTAGTATCTTTCTTTCTAGTCAAAATATAAAAAAAATCTTAAATCAAGATACTTTTACTAGATAAGCAAAATGACATAAGATATTTAGTTTTAATATTAAGATTAAAAGACTAAATTAAGTGCATTTTGCTTAAAACAAGTAAAATTATCCTCCAGTGGGGCAAGTAAAATAGTCTTAAAAACGAGCATTTTGCTTACCGCGCTGGCAGATAATTTTACTTGTTTTAAGCAAAATGCACTTAATTTAGTTTTTTTCCCCTCTGGAAACAAGACTACTGTAAATATCTGAAGTCATTTTGCTTATCTAGTAAAAGTATCTTGATTTAAGAATTTTTTTATATTTTAACTAGAAACTAGAGAAAAATATTAAGATAAGACAGTTTGTTTGCTATATACAATATGTATGTATGTATGTGTGTGTGTGTGTGTGTGTGTGTGTGTGGACGTGACGTGACGTGACCCTGGACCCTGGTATGTTTGTAGCAATAGCCAAAAATACATTGTATGGGTCAAAATTATCCATTTTTCTTTTATGCCAAAAATCATTAGGATACTAAGTAAAGATCATGTTCCATGAAGATATTTAGGGAATTTCCTACCATAAATATATCAACTTCATTTTTGATTAGTAATATGCATTGCTAAGAACTTCATTTAGACCACTTTAAACGTGATTTTCTTTTTTTGCACCCTCAGATTCCAGATTTTCAAATAATTGTATCTCGGCCAAATATTGTTCTATCATAACAAACCATCAATGAAAATAACTTATTTATTCAGCTTTCATGATGATGTAGATGATGTAGAAATCTAAAATTGACACTTATGAATGGGTTTGTGGTCCATGGTCGTATATATATACACACTGAACAAAATTATAAACGCAACAGTTTTGTTTTTGCCCCCATTTTTCATGAGCTGAACTCTTTCTATGTACACAAAAGGCCTATTTCTCTCAAATATTGTCTGAATCTGTGTTAGTGAGCACTTCTCCTTTGCCAAGATAATCCATCCACCTCACAGGTGTGGCATATCAAGATGCTGATTAGACAGCATGATTATTGCACAGGTGTGCCTTAGGCTGGCCACAATAAAAGGCCACTCTAAAATGTGCAGTTTTATCACACAGCACAATGCCAAAGATGTCGCAAGTTTTGAGAGAGCGTGCAATTGGCATGCTGACTGCAGGAATGTCCACCAAAGCTGAATTGAATGTTCATTTCTCTACCATAAGCCGTCTCCAAAGGCGTTTCAGAGAATTTGGCAGTACATCCAACCGGCCTCACAACCACAGACCACGTGTAACCACACCAGCCCAGGACCTCCACATCCAGCATCTTCACCTCCAAGATCGTCTGAGACCAGCCACCCGGACAGCTGCTGCAACAATCGGTTTGCATAACCAAAGAATTTCTGCACAATCTGTCAGAAACCGTCTCAGGGAAGCTCATCTGCATGCTCGTCGTCCTCATCGGGGTCGTGATCTGACTACAGTTCGTCGTCGTAACCGACTTGAGTGGGAAAATGCTCACATTCGATATCGTCTGGCACTTTGGAGAGGTGTTCTCTTCACGGATGAATCCTGGTTTTCACTGTACAGGGCAGATGGCAGACAGTGTGTATGGCGTCGTGTGGGTGAGCGGTTTGCTGATGTCAACGTTGTGGATCGAGTGACCCATGGTGGTGGTGGGGTTATGGTATGGGCAGGCGTATGTTATGGACAAGGAACACAGATGTATTTTATTGATGGCATTTTGAATGCACAGAGATACCGTGACGAGATCCTGAGGCCCATTGTTGTGCCATTCATCCACGACCATCACCTCATGTTGCAGCATGATAATGCACGGCCCCATGTTGCAAGGATCTATACACAATTCCTGGAAGCTGAAAACATCCCAGTTCTTGCATGGCCAGCATAATCACTGGACATGTCACTCATTTGCCCCCCCCCCCCCCCCCCCCCCAATACAGTAAAACTACACATTTTAGAGTGGCCTTTTATTGTGGCCAGCCTAAGGCACACCTGTGCAATAATCATGCTGTCTAATCAGCATCTTGATATGCCACATCTGTGAGGTGGATGGATTATCTTGGCAAAGGAGAAGTGCTCACTAACACAGATTTAGACAGATTTGTGAACAATATTTGAGAGAAATAGGCCTTTTGTGTACATAGAAAAAGTCTTGGATCTTTGAGTTCAGCTCATGAAAAATGGGGGCAAAAACAAAAGTGTTGTGTTTATAATTTTTCAGTGTGTTTAAAGAACGCACGTCACGCCTCTGTTCATCAATTTGCACTGGCTACCAATAGCTGCTCGCATTAAATTCAAGGCATTCAGGGCCAGGGACCATATAACCCCGGTCTAGGTACCGTATTGATTTTAAAATCCTTATGCTGGCCTATAAATCTCTGCACAATCTGGCACCTCAGTATTTGACTGATTTATTAATCCCTTACACACCACGTCGCAATCTGCGCTCCTCTAAGAGTGGTCTTTTGGTCGTTCCGAAGACACGGCTTCATACGTGGGGTGACCGAGCATTTTCTGTCTATGCTCCTAAGCTCTGGAATTCTCTCCCGGTCGACATCAGGGAAGCAAATACATTAGTGTCTTTTAAATCTCTTCTTAAAACATTTTATTTTAGGATTGCTTTTACATGATCTTAATTTCATGTGTTTATTCTTTTTTTTTTTGTATTTACATTGTGTTATTCCTTTGTTGTTATGCTTGTCTGTAAAGCGCTTTGAGAAAGCTACTTTTAAAGGCGCTATACAAAATAAATATATTATTATTATTATTAATGTTTGCCTACAGAACCACTGGCTCTGCACCCCTTTACCTAAATTCATTAATTCAGACTTATATGCCCTCTAGAAGCTTGCGTTCTTCAAGTGAACAACGCATTATTGTACCATCCCAAAGACACACACAAACACTTTCACAGACTTTTTCATTAACTGTTCCCATCTGGTGGAATGACCTGCCCAATTCAATCCGAGTAGCCGAATCCTTACCCATCTTCAAGAAACGGCTAAAAACTCATCTGTTCCATCTTTACTTGACCCTCTAACTCTAGCATTCTCTATTCTAATTTTATTTTATTTGTCTTTTTATAAAAAAAATAAATAAAATAATAATAATAATAATATTTATCTGTACTGCGTTAGGCTAACTGAGACTTGTAATGGCACTTGAACGTTGTTGCTCTTTTGTTGGTTTTGATTGCTTCTTATGTCCTCATTTGTAAGTCGCTTTGGATAAAAGTGTCTGCTAAATGACTAAATAAATAAATATATGTGTATGTATGTGTGTGTATGTATATATGTATGTGTGTGTGTGTGTGTATATATATATATATATATATATATATACATACATACATACATACATACATACATACATACATATATAGTGGCGCAGTGGATACTGCGCCATCAACATGCCTTTGGTGTGAGAGACCCGGGTTCGAATCCACTGTGAGACACCAATGTGTCCCTGAGCAAGACACTTAACCCCTAGTTGCTCCAGAGGCGTGCGACCTCTGACATATATAGCAATTGTAAGTCGCTTTGGATAAAAGCGTCAGCTAAATGAATAAATGTAAATGTGTATATATGTGTGTATGTATATGTGTGTGTATACTTTTTTTTTTTACTGACTTTTTTTTATTTTTATAATTGGCTATTATTGTTTTGCCTGAAATTGTAGTTATTCCTATTTAAATAAAAAAACCCTATCAGGCCGTTTTCACGGAAAATAAAAATAATATATAATAAATAAATACAATAAAATGTGATTTAAAAAATACAGATATGCATGCACAAAGGCAGCAGAGGAACAGTACCCAAAGGAATATGGTTGGTGAAATCTAGAGAAAGTGTATGTTGGCACAGGCGTTAGCAGAAGGCTGTTCTCAGCAGCAGTTCACACAGACCTCATGCTCCCTGCGGCAACAGATGGACGCGGCTGGAGGGAACGCCGTACATGAGAGACGCGGCAGTCACAGGCCATAGATCGGACCCTTCGGGGGCCCGTGGGCCCCGGCTATAGCGTCCCAGCTGCCCTGCTCTGTGCCCATGTGTTGCAGGAGTGAGGACAGGCATAGCGACACGTGTCCTTTCTAACACTGCCCTCGGCTCGCAGACAGCATCCAGTCTGACAATCACTGGGGCTTTTTGTTTTATTAAAGGAAGTATATCATAGAGAGAAACTTTTTTCCACACTTATTCAGTGCTCAGTCTCTTCAGCCGTCTATCTACGAGTACGGCTGGGTGATATATGAAATATTCACATTATGCGCACAGTTATTAGGATTTTGCAGTAGCAAAAAGTCTTTTGGAATTTGATTCAGTTTTGTGAATCAGACTGATTCAGCAAATTGATTCAAAAGTTTCGTTCAGTGGTTTATTCACGTTAAAAATTGACTGCCTTGTGACATTTTTAATTTGATAAATATAAAATTACACACAAAATATGCCTTGAGTATTTTTAAATGTTTTATTGATAGATTTTGCTTCTTGCATTAATTATTTTGAATTTAAGTGACTATAATTAGTTTTTGGTTCAAATTAAACATCTTGATTATTTTTAAATAGGGTTTTATCATAAGTTTTTGGATTAGATTATAGGTTTATAGATTTTAAAGATTATTTTGCTTCTGGTTTTAAATATTTTCAGTCTAATTGGCTGTAGTTATTTTTACATAGATTATATTTATTTAGAATGTATATCTATATTAGAATATATATTTTAAATAGATTAGAATATAGATTTTTAGAGAGATTTTTGCTTCTGGCATTAAACATTTTTGATCTAATTGGCTATAATGGCTTTTTGGTTAAACCTAGATTATAGGTTAAATGTTAGATTATAGATTTTATAGATAATTTTGCTTCTTGCGTGAAATATCTGATTGGCTATAATGATTTTTTTGTTGTTGAAATTATAGCTAGTCTGATTGGGAAAACAATCCCAATAAATACTTAAATGTCAAACTATGTAAAATATCATGAGGATTTTTTTTTTAAAGTTGTATCTATTTTTAAAGGTACACTAGCAAAGACAGTCTGTGTAATTATAAGGGTCAGGAAAACTCAATTATGATTGTTTTTTTGGGCGTGAAGCCTTGACTAACCTTCTAAATGGACTACAGGGGGAAAAATAAGATGCAAGTGCAAATATGTCCTCTTAACCCTCATTACGCTAATAGTTCCTCCATTCATATTGCTGAAGGAGTGATCACGACCTCCCTCGTGTGCTGTTTAATATTCAACGCTTCTTCCGCTTTAGCAGACCTGTATGTGTGTGTGTGTGCAGTAGAGGAAGAAAATGTTTATTTCATGTTGTCTCTTGCTTTTACATGCGGTTGTCCTTGAATGCCTGCAACAGTTTTTTACCTCTGCTTTTCCTAGTCCTAAATGGCTGTAATTCAGATCTGCACAATTAGGCTCAAGAGTCGTGGCTTAGCGCTTAGCGAATAGTAATTTTGTCAATCTTTATCTCTGTACACGGAATTCAACCAAAGTAAATCGAGTCTTCAACATTCACAATTAGAAGTCAAGATGAATACCGCTTAGGATCCATCATAATTAAAATGTTTCCGACTGGCAGCTATAACTTTTTTGGGTGACGTTAATGTGCGTAAATTCAGTCCATCCGACACGAACGCACTGTGAAACTGCATAAATTGGTAGTTGCTTTTAGCATCTGTTTGTTCTTTGAAACATCCACCAGGGAGATTCTGTGTTTCTTCTTGCTTCATTTGAAAAGCAACATTCATCATTATTATTCTTATTGGATTATTTATAGTCCTAAAAAGTATTTGGATGTGCAAGTCACACTTGATGTCACAAAATAAAAATATCAAACCAAGTTACAGAATAATGCTGCAAAGCTTTAAAATAAATGTTATTAACATATATACATACACATTTTTTTTGCAAAGAAATTAATACTTTTATTCGGCAAGGACACATTAAATGAATCAAAAGTGTCCCTAAAGAAATAAAATGTTACAAAGCATTTTTGTTTAAAAAAAAAGAAGAAAAAAAAGCAGTTTCTAAAAAAAAAAATATTAAGCAGAAAAACTGCTTTAAAACGCAAGATTTAAAGTAAATCATTTAAAATTATTATATTTTACAATATGACAATCATATATCTCTCTTCTTATGTTGTTCTTCCATTCACTCAATGTGATTTCTTGTAATGTTTTGGTCCCTGCAGTGCTCTTCTATGTGTGTATATTTATTGTTTCCATCGAGTGCTTTCACTCCACCCACATGTGTAGCGTGCTTTGCCACCTCTGTGCGATTGGCTCGTAGTTTGAGAACCGTTGTCATGTTTCCAGCTGGGGGGAGGCTTTGCAGACCGCTGACACATTCCTGAAGGGCGGTGGGGTGATTCTGGCCCGCTCTCCTCTGGCTTTTCAAAAGTGGATTTGTCAGCACTGCTGTGTCATAGAAACACGTTCATTGTTGTTGTGATGGTCGCGAGCACGAGGGAGCCCTGGCTTTCAATCCCCGCCCTTTCGTTCTGTTGTTTACATGGATTTTTCCATCCTCTGCTTACCCAAGAGCATGTTTGTGAAACCTTCGCACTCGCCCAACCTGCTCGCCACCTTCGTAACTCTTTCAAAATGCGTCTAGACATGTTTATGCGTCTTTGCATGAGTTATTGTGTGTACGTGTCCTGCATGCTTTCCTAGCTTAATATATATATATATATATATATATATATACACACATACATACACTGTGTTAAATTAGACAAGCGCTCTGCATTCTTTACCTCTGTGAGAACAGAGCAAGATGGTTGTTGCTCAACTCTTTGAGTCCGTGACGGTTTGGAGATGCCGTACAGCCGAAGGTCGCAGCGATGGCTTGTGTTGTTCCTCCAGACGGCTGCTTCTGGCTTACTTTGCTTCTTGCACATCTTGCATCAGCTGTTGCTTGCTTTTTCTTTATTTACATAATTTTCAGCCGATAAATAAAACTAAAACTGAGTAATCAGCATTTGCATTGCAAGTAGATGGTTGTGAAAAGCTCTTTTGACCAGCGCCCCCTGCTGCTTCATTTGCACAGCTTGTGTTTGCGTCACTTCTGTTTGCCCTCAGGTTTCACTACCGAAACAACTTGGTCAACAACTATGACACAGGCCTACTGCGTATTGCAAATAATGCATATTTCCCATTTTAAATGAACAAATTATTGAGTGAAGCTGGATAAAGAAACTCTAAGTGTTTACCTAATGCAAAAGTCACTGCTGTGATGCTAGAAAGCTTTGCATATTTGCTAGGTTGTTGCTAGGGTGTTCTCGTTGGTTGCTAGGGTGTTTTGTTGTTGATGAGTTTTGACTAGTTGCTGTATGATTTGTAGGGCATTCTGGGTGGTTGCTAGGGTGTTTAGGCTGGTTGCTGGGCATTCTGGTGGTTGGTAACAAGTTGTTTCTGGTTGCTATATGGTTTCTAGTGCATTCTGCCTGGTTTTAAAGGTGTTTAAGCTGGTTGCTAGGGGACTCTGGTCTTTTGACTGGTTGCTATATGGTTTTGAGGGTACTCTGGATGGTTTCTAGGGCGTTTTGGCTGGTTGCTAGGGTGTTCTAGTGGTTGTTAACGGATTGAGTGATTGCTGCAGTATATAATTTCTAAAGCGTTCTGGGTGGTTGCTAGGGTGTTTTGCCTGGTTGCTAGGGCATTCTAATGGTTATTTAGAAGCTTTGGTTGATTGCATTATGGTTGCTAGGGCATTCTGGTGGTTGTTAAAGAGGTTTAGACAGGTTGCTACAGTATATGGTTTCTATGGCATTCTAGGTTGTTGCTAGGGTGTTTTGGCTGGTTGTTTGGGGGTTTATATAGTACCTTGAGCTGTTGCTATGGTGATTTGACTGGTTGCTAAGGATCTCAGGCAGTTTCTAGGTGGTTTCTAGGATGTTTTGACTGACTGATTTCTAAGGTTTGGCTGGTTGATTTGGGGTTTGTAGGACATCTTGGGTGGTTTCTGAGGTGTTTTCTGGTGGTTGCTTAGGAGGTTTGGCTTCTGGGGAATTCTGGGTGGTTGCTAGGGTGCTCTAACAGGTTGCAGGTTGCTGAGGTTTGGCTTGTTGCATTAGTTTTTTTTAGAGCTGCTACTAGGATCACTACATGGTATTTAGGACCTTCTGTGTTGTTGCTATGTTGTTTTGACTGGCTGCTAGGGCATTCTGGGTGATTTACTTTTTGGGTGGACAATAGTAATAATAATGCTTTCCTCAACACAGAAAGCATATCTGCATACTTGCTACCATTAATCTGTATCAGCCATTGTTCACCTAGATATTAGCATCACAAGTGACCATTAAAAAAAACATTTGTCGAACGCTAGCAGTTTAGCGTGAGTTCAGGGACAGATGCACATGAATCTGATTCAGATGAGTCATTAGAGAGCGAGTCTGCTCTGGCAGGCCTGAATGTGAGAACATTTGTCTCCATGACTTATTCATGGAGGAACAGGCTGAACACCAGAAACTCAGTCCACGACTTCAGTCCAAACGCTAGCATGTGCGTTCACTTTCTGTGTTTGTGATATCACACGAAACAACCTTCTAACATGTTCAATCCTGCACCATGTTGTCGCTCGGTTTCTGATGGGTATCTCAATGCTAGAGATGTGCGAGACTAGCATATTTACTGGGGAAAACATAATGAATTAAATGAAACTGACTTTCTTCAGGAAGTTTTCATTGGCATTTTTTCATGTTGTCTCTGTGCAATGACTGAAGGTGTGTGCACACCAAAAGCTAATTTAATTATTTGCATGAGTAGATTACATACAAAGTCAATGCAAAGGTGTGAATAGATGTGAATTCACAGCAGATGAAGTGAATGACGCGAATTGTGCGACGTGATTGTTGCGAGCACGCAATCTTCACTTCAATCGCATCTCCTGTGCAATTTTAACGCAAGCGGGAAATTCACACGATGCATTGTCGCTCAAGCCAATCAGTGAAAAGCTATTGACATGTCCAGTTTGACATGTTGTTGTTGATGTGCATGAAGACACTACGCATTGTGCAATGTTTTAATTTACAGGAATGGTGCAATAAATATCCTGCGAGTAATCTAGAGTGATTAGCGAGATGCTAATATTCACTTTGCTTTCGGTGTGCACACACCATAATAAAATAGTGTTTATATGCACAGTGCTGCTTTGTTTACAGGGGTAACCATGGTAACGACTGTATTTCTACTCGTACAAAAGCTCCACCTACTGTCAGATAGTGAATTAGCATTTTCGTTCAGCATGTCTACTGCTTTTGTTGCCGACAGTGTTGGAAATTTTAACCATTTGATGGAAAATAAGAACAATTTGGATAAGGTATCTCTAACCTATTTGACTGTTCAGTTCGTAGATTAAGTATTTTAAATGGATCACACATGCACACAAAGTTTTTGACTGTCTCCTAAGGGTTTCTTACTTTTGAGACTAGTCGACTTAGAAAATGTAGTGTTGTCACGATACTGGAATTTCTAATTTCGGTACGATACTTTCAAAAATATCAATATTCGATAACATTTTTGATACCTCAGAGGTAAAATGGCCACATCATTGCCCTTAAAGTGTGCTAGGACTAATTTAATTGTTTAAACAGAGATTTTAGACTTTTTTTAAAATTTTCTTTTGAAAAATAAATGCAACAAGGGCAGACCATGACAAAGTATATTTTTATGAGCTGTATTTTTTCATTAATGAAACCTTCTTGAGGTGGTAAAACACTGGAGAAAGTTTCTACTGTACACCGCATATGTTTACTTGAAATTTCTTTAGAGAGAAGTATTATTTTTCCCGTTTTTACCCAAAATAGGGTGCCATGGAACCACATGTAGTGCATGTTTTATTCATACTGTAAGCCAGAGGGCGCATTTTCGCAGAAACTTCAAAAGTAACTTGTCTCACAAAAGTAATGCACACTCTTCAAAAGTGTGAAAAAAGGTTCTTCAAGCGGTGCCATAGAAGAACCATTTTTGGTTCCACAAAGAACCATTCAGTCAAAGGTTCTTTAAAGAACCATATTTTTCTTACCTTTTTATAATCTGAAGAACCTTCTTTTACCACAAAGAACCTTTAGTGAAATAGAAAGATTCTTCAGATGTTAAAGGTTCTTAATGGAACCATTTAGACAAAAAGGTTCATCTATGGCATCGTGTAGCACCTTTATTTTTAAGAGTATAACTTATCCAGGTATCAGTGTATAGATACAGCAAAAGGTATTGGAACCATTTTCGATATTTCGGTATTAAATATAAAAAAATAGTTAATTTTGACGACACTAGTACCGTCTTCATTCCTGCACCAAGTTGTCTTGATCTGAATTGCATCGGTCCCTTTACGATGGGTGTTTCCGTATCACTGCTCGATCGCGCAACAAGTGCATTTCCATCCATCCCACTGTCTGCTGCAGCGATGGCTCTCCGATATGATTAATAATGCGATGCGAATTTGTGCGGCTGTGGGACAGGAAATGCTGATGATGGAGGGAGAACGCTTTGGGAAACGAGAGCGCTGTGTGTTTGAGGACGGGTGAATGGGAGTTTTTCTCCGTGCTAAACTGGGCTGCATCTGCGTGTCGTTTATCACCTGTATTGGATGATGAGAGGTAGTTTGGTGAAGGAGTCGACACTCGCGATCTCTGTCTTACATAACAGCCTGGGGAGAGATGAAGACATTATTCTCTTCCTCTGAAGGGTCGGCTGAAGCACACATCTCTTTACTTATAGCAGACGGCTGAAGCAAATGCTTTAGGCTGATGTACAGTATAGTGAAAATGTTCATGCAGCGTGGATGTTAAACATCTGGGCTGGTATATAAGAGTTTGTTGGAATTCGGATATGAATATGCAAAATAGCATATTTTAACGATTCAATGGATAGAGATATAGATATATTTATTTTTGAGCTTATTTATTTCCAACAAGTTTGTGATTATATATAAGTATGACTATTATTATTATTATTGTTATACCTACTACTACTACTTAAAAAAAGTTCAAATAATAAATATTACTATTGTCAAACATTATTATGATTAGTATTATTATTTTAACAGCTAAAATTACTAGAGAAAGTCCTACAGTTATTGTGTGGTTTATTAGGTAAACTTACTATTTAATTTAAGTGATACTAATCGTCCATCTTGACACCTTTCCTTGATTTAGTCACGTAACCTTTTGTTACTCCACTGAACTTGTGTGATATAAGTGAACCATGAGTGTGTTTGTCGGTTAAATGACTAATTAGTGATTCACAGTAACTTTGTAGCAAGTTGTTTTTAGATCCGTTTAACTGTTGCTCAGATTTCATGTTCTAAATGCTTGTGTTTTACTCTCCACGTGTTTGAGCTGAAGAGCAGGCCGTGCTGTTTTCAACACGCAAGCCAAGTTTGTAATCCCAGAGCGCTGGGTCGATCCACACCCACATTTACACACTGTTAACTAGTCAACACATGTGCATGAGGTAAGAGCACTACACAGGCTTTGCCTTTGTAAACAACACAGCGGAGAGCAATGTTTAGCCTACAAGAGCATGTTTGCAGACCGTTTTTTTGTTCTGCTGCTTCCCCACCAGCTGCTGCTATTATTTTTATTTTATTTATTTATTATTTTATTTTATTTTTAATTGTTATTTTAAGTTCTTTATTCCTTATTTTTATTGCTGTTTTAAGATCTTTATTTTTATTTTATTTAACTTTATTTTTTCCATTTTTTATATTTTCTTTATTTTTGTTTTACATTTCTCTTCATATAATTTATTTATATTCTTTATATTTTATTTAACTTTTATTTTTCTTAATTTTTTATTTTGTTTTATTTTTAATTATTTCCATTTCATTCTTTATATATTTTCTTTATATTCTTGATATTTTCTTTTTCTTTATTTTCTTTTTTATATTTTTTTTCTTTTTTATTATTTGACTACTTTTCTGCTTTTCATTGGCATTATTAAGGGGAGTATGGGTTTGGTACACGTTTAGGTCTAACAGGTCGTGTCTCTGACTATATGGTTGTTTTGCAAGTCTGTTTTGTGCATTAAAACACTCTGAATGCTCATTTAAGTGACATTAGAGACGTTCAAGATAAAATCATCTGATAAATTGTATAAACGGATTCACATTAGATACTTATGCAACATAATAATTTTAGCTTTCCACGGGGATGGTCATCAGAGATGATTATACTCCAATCATAATCTGATAATAATGACGCTCGGTGTTATGATTAAGCCACTTTATCGCCGTAATAACCGAGAGGCTGTTACTGCAAACCCATAGTCGGCTCCAATTTCCCGTAACCGCTCGGTTAAAACAGTCGGATGAAAGATTGAATCAGTTATGAAATGACACCATTTCATTCGGCATCTCAGAACCAAGAATGGATTGAAAGGAGAATGAGAACAATTACACAAGGCGTTATGGTTATTAATATTTGTTTTGTGCTCTAGGTTTTTCAGGAATCTGCCCACGTTTCACAAGACGTGCAATCCGCAGATCCGCACACAATGGAGCAAATGAGCTAGATCATTCAGCATTTGCGTTTGGTTGCTCTGAGCTGATATTAACCCCGTCGCCCGGCACTGACCTCCCTCGGTGTCTGAGCGCTGTAGTGTCACCACCACGGGAATGAAACATGTCCCTCTTCTTATTCACTCACACGTACATTCATCTGCTGCAAAATGTGTTATGCAACCAAGACCGAGAGAGAAACCGTGTGCATGATGTGTTACAATGCGACTAGTTTATTTTCAATCACATGGTGTGATATTTATGTCACTGCTGCAGTTTTGGGATGTTTTTGCAGTGTGACAAAAACTCTGTTCCAAACCTTAGTGAGCTGCCTTGCTGTCTGCTATTTACCAGTGTTATCATCACTAACTGAAATTAAACCATTAAAAGTATTATTTTTTTTGGGGGGGGGTACAATCTAGTTTGGCAGCTCGTGAGATTTTGACTGCAGTCTAGTTTTCCGAATCATCACTGTCCTGCAAGTCCGAATCATTAATGACTTGTTTATTAGTTTCAACTAATCTGGAATCAGTAAAATGTCAGAGATGAGAGGCGTTACATAATGTGCCTGCAATATACAGCTGTGTTAGTCATTTATCTTCTTTTAACTGCCCAGGGCTCCCTGAATTACAGCCTGCAGTGCAAACACATTCATGTGAATCTTCTGAGACGAACAGAAGAGTCAGTAAATGATTCCCGATTCACAGCAGAGTCACAATTATTTAAAAGAAAAAAAAAGACTCCGTTTAGGTTCTTATTGCATGTTTCTTTCTCTTATTGTGCACAATGAATGTCATTCTGAGGAAGTGTTGTCTTCACAGTCTTTCATCAGAGTGAGTGCGGCTTCGTTTTGAACATGTGAAGTGATTCACTGTGTGATCGTATGCTCAGATGTCCAGCTCACATCAGAAAAGCGTGATGTATGGATTGTGGGGTGCTAAAGATAGATTTGCCCTTGCTGATGCTGGTTAGAGTGACACACTCTTGATGAGGCAGGAAGTGTCACACGCGTTCTCACAGCAGCCAATCATCACTCATCCTTATACCGCACGCTTTTTCCTGTGGGAAAGTGGAACGCTTTAAAAGTAGACTAAATATAAAGCAATATCCAAAATGGTGTAAAACTATGAAAAATGTATAACAGACTGTAAGGCATGCTGAGATGCGTCACTTCACAGTAGTAGCCAATACTTCAGTGTCCTTACTATTTTGGGTTAAAAAAAAAAAGAAGCACATATTTGAGATTCTAATTTATGGTATTATATTGTTTTTTATGTTTGTATTATTATTAGTTTCTATATTATTATTAATTATATGGATAACTGTTATAATTATATTTTGTGATATATTATACTAATATAATATTGTTTTACATAATTTATTTATTAATTTAAGCTACCAATAAATATCTTTTTAATTTAAACTATTTATATTTATTTATATTTTTAGCTATATATATTTATTTATTTATGCGTGTGTGTGTGTGTGTGTGTGTGTGTGTATATATATACACAGTGGTGTGAAAAAGTGTTGGGCCCCCTTCCTGATTTTATTTTTTTTTTTGCATGTTTGTCACACTTTAATGTTTCAGATCATAAAACAAATTTAAATATTAATAAAAGATAACACAAGTAAACACAACATGCAGTTTTTAAATGAAGGTTTTTTTTATGAAAACAATCCAAACCCACATGGCCCTGTGTGAAAAAGTGCCCCCCCACCCCCACCCCCCGTTAAAACATAACTGTGGTTTATCACACCTGAGTTCAGTTTCAGCCTGATTACTGCCACACCTGTTCACAATCAAGAAACACTTAAATAGGACCTGCCTGACAAAGTGAAGTAGACCAAAAGCTACACGTCATGTTGAGATCCAAAGAAATTCAGGAACAAATGAGAAAGAAAGTAATTGAGATCTATCAGTCTGGAAAAGGCTATAAAGCCGTTTCTAAAGCTTTGGGACTCCAGCGAATCACAGTGAGAGCCATTATCCACAAATGGAGAAAACATGGAACAGTGGTGAACCTTCCCAGGAGTGGCCGGCTGACCAAAATTACCCCAAGAGTGCAGCGATGACTCATCTAAGAGGTCACAAAAGACCCCACAACAACATCTAAAGAACTGCAGGCCTCACTTGCCTCAGTTAAGGTCAGTGTTCATGACTCCACCATAAGAAAGAGACGGGGCAAAAATGGCCTGCATGGCAGAGTTCCAAGACGAAAACTGCTGCTGAGCAAAAAGAACATAAAGGCTCGTCTCAGTTTTGCCAGAAAACATCTTGATGATCCCCAAGACTTTTGGGAAAATACTCTGTCGACTGACGAGACAAAAGTTTAACTTTTTGGAAGGTGTGTGTCCCATTACATCTGGCGTATATGTAACACAGCATTTCAGAAAAAGAACATCATACCAACAGTAAAATATGGTGGTGGTAGTGTGATGGTCTGGGGCTGTTTTGCTGCTTCAGGACCTGGAAGACTTGCTGTGATAAATGGAACCATGAATTCAGCTGTCTACCAAAAAATCCTGAAGGACAATGTCCGGCCAACTGTTCGTGACCTCAAGCTGAAGCGAACTTGGGTTCTGCAGCAGGACAATGATCCAAAACACACCAGCAAATCCACCTCTGAATGGCTGAAGAAAAACAAAATGAAGACTTTGGAGTGGCCTAGTCAAAGTCCTGGCCTGAATCCTATTGAGATGCTGTGGCATGACCTTAAAAAGGCGGTTCATGCTCGAAAACCCTCCAATGTGGCTGAATTACAACAATTCTGCCAAGAAGAGTGGGCCAAAATTCCTCCACAGCGCTGTAACAGACTCATTGCAAGTTATCGCAAACGCTTGATTGCAGTTGTTGCTGCTAACGGTGGAACAACCAGTTATTAGGTTTAGGGGGCCAACACTTTTTCACACCACTGTACATATATGTATATATGAATGTGTATATATATATATATATATATATATGTGTGTGTACTGTGTATGTACTGTGTGTGTGTGTTGTGTTGTGTGTGTATTGAGCTACAGACATATCAACAAAATTAAATGCCATTTTATTGAGAGCAAACCATAATGGACATGACATGATGAAATTGACTAGGACATTTTCATGGAAAGACTCCAGCAAACAGTGTCAAACTGAACACTGGATGCGTCTCTGTGGTGTTTCTTTCCCTGCATGCATTGTGTTACGAGCGCACAGCTCATTTAGCTTGATTAGTTTGGCGCATGTCGACGGTGTCCTGAGCAGCTGTTCTCTCCGCAGTCTGCTGGGTGTGATGGGAAATGTGTGTGTCATCAGGGTCTGCGGAGGAGTGTTGTATTTCTGACAGGAATGTGTCTGTGGAATGACGTTTTATGTACAGCTGACAAAGATAAAACGATTCAAACTGCCCGAATGATTAATTTGAATCGATTCAGTGAAACTGTGTGGAGTGTAAGGAGTGTGTCGTGTGGAAACTGATGAATGTGATTCATAAATCACAGGAGGAGGGTCTTACAAATCACTGGCAGAAGTGCTGTAATTTTTGAGTAAACCTGCGGAGGAGGACGTTGGCTCATTTTTAGCAGATTTTACACTGCTGTGACTAAGCAGGTCCCACTCCACCTGTTTGGCACAGGAAATCACCACACATCAACATTTCTGATGAGTTTCCTGCCTAATAAGTCAGCCATCACTTCAACTTCATTTCTATCAGGAAGAAAAAATTAGTTTTTCATTTATTATCAAGAAATGAATCATGGAAGAACAGATGTGCCTGTTTCTACACTGTAAGTGATGTGCTGCATCCACACCGATAAAAATCAGTGTGAAGTGAAAGGGATAAATACTAATATATACACAGCTTTACAGCCTTTTTTGACCGTAAATGGTGATTTGAATGTATGCACTATACTGACGTGTCTGACATATACTGCTATCAAATATGTCTCTGTTAGCAGTATTTGACCAGCAGAGGGCATCATTTATCTTTATCTGGCTCCTAATCCCATTGGGAAAAACAAAAACAGACCAACAAGACAGTACAAAATTCTATTAATCCCCCATCCTTTGTGTTTATTAAATATCTTATGAATATATCTAATTGTATTACTTTGTTTAGCCAATTCTCTAAATGCAATTCTGTTTTACCATATTTTAATCCAATCAGAATTCAATTTAATTCAAAATCAAAATAATAAAGTGCAGATTTCATGTAGGCACGAATGCATTACAATTAAAACTGTATTGATGTATTATCTGTCTTTATCAGGACAGCATTCAAAGTTTGTCTGGAGGAATTTTTGATTACATAATTAAATAAAAAAATATTTTGAATTATAAAATTATTTAAAATATACAATTATTACTATTATTAATAATAAAAATATTAATATATATAAAAAATGTGTTAATATATATTAAAAAGTAAATGTTTAATGTACATAAATCTTTTTTTAAGTTATAAAATTGTTTAAATTTACATGTTATGTAGTTTTAAATTACTTTTTTTCTTTTGAATTGACTTTAATTCTGCTACCATTACAATACATTTTTACCTTGTTTAAACCCATTTCAAATTTAATTTGATTCAAAGTCTGTGAACAAAATACGAAAAAGTATTTAATTTTAATTTTTCAGAATACGTCACAATTAAAACTGCATTTAATTATGTTATACAATATGTCTGTCGTTCTGTCTGTCTATCTGACTTTATCAAGACTGGATGAATTTTCCTTTGTAGTTCAAAATTCTATTTTCTTTTGGAGTTTCTTTGCATTTATACAGTCAAAAAATCACTTAGACTTGCATTTAAGGACCTAATAACTGCATAACAACAGCCGGGAAACACCCTAATATGATGGCGGTCTTTTTTTGCCATGGAAACACACCCCTCATGATGTTCACATGCTGTCAGCTGTATTTGTACATATAAAGGTGTCACATGACTGCGGTGAGATCTGCATGTGTGCTGCGTGTCCAGATGAGGGCAATATTGAGCTGATGTGATGTTCTTCCTCTCATGATTCATGCACTAACCAGACGTTTGCTCTCTGTGTTTCTCTCTTTTGCATGTCCACCCCGACTGCGTCCTCATCCGAGCAGGTAAGACTCTCAATCTCAGTCTGTTATTTAATGCATGCATATGATCCGAGTGTGAATGAATGTGTTTGTATGGCAGCAGTGTGATGTGATGAACAGGCTGCTGGGTGTTTAATGCTCTGGGATTTGTAGATCTAGCACACAGATGTGTTAATATGCGCTTCAGCAGTGGCTTTGGATCATTAGGGTTGTTTTTGAGAGCACATCCGTTTGTGTCTTAACACCTCAGTTTTATGAGCTCTGACCGTCTGACAGCTAGTACGGCTGGACAGGGATTTGTTGATGTGTTTGTGTGGGTAGTAACAGCTTCAACTGTTGCTGTCTTACAGGGTTTGAATGGCTAAGATTTCTGTTTCCATCAGATGTATAGAGATGATTAAAAAGGACCAAGTTCGGCACACCCTACTTGTTTAAAAATTCAACTTCCATGGAAGAAAAAAAGAGATATTCGGAAGAAAAGAGTGAAGTAAATGTAACACGATTTCCATTTTTGGGCAAACTGTCGCTTTTAAGTCCACTTGTGATATTAGCTCAGTCTTAATTTAGTTTTATGTGATCATTTTTCCATTCTCTCGTTGGTCTTTGGATTGAATCATGCTAGTTTTGCTGCTGTATATTTAAGATCTCTATATTTAAACAGACTCACCACAGTCAGAGAGAACCTAGAATTATGCTGCAATACTTATGTATTCTTTGGTGAATAGACATTTTTCTTTTTTTTTATAGGCAGTTTTCTGGTTTCTCTCAAATATTTCATCAGCTAGATATCGGTCTACTCAAAAGCTTGTGTACTGTAAACCAAGCTTGCAAGCCATTTTGTGAGTGAATTGTTCTTTTGAGCCATTTCTTTTTAGTGAATCTGTTTTTTTGAATTGGTTCTTTTCAGTGAAGCTGAATGATTCATTAACAAATTAGTTGGAATCAGAGTGGTTGTTAAAATTTTTATCTAGTAATTACAAATGAATGGAAATGTCACAATGGGAATTCAGCACACTTTTCTTCTTCAGTGAATCTGAGTGATTCATTAGCGAATCAGTCTGAATCAAAATGGTTGTTAAAAATCTTTATACAGTAATCAGAAAAGAATCCAAATATCACAATGGGAATTCATTGCTCAAAGTTGGTTTTATTCAGTGAATCTGAATGATTCAGTAGCGAATCAGTCTGTATCTAAATGGTTGTTAATCTTCATCCAGTGAATATAAATGATTCATTAGCGAATCTGTCTGAATCGGAATTGTCAAAAATCCTTATCCAGCAATCACAAATACGTGGAAGACTCGCATCAAAACATTTTTTATTTTCAGTGAACCTGAATGATTCATCTTGATTCATCATTATGAATCAGAATGGTTGTTAAAATTCTTTATGAATAGAAACTTCACAATGGGAATTTGTTGCTCCAAATCGGTTGTTTTCAGTGAATCTGAATGATTTATCATTGAATCAGTCTGAATCAGAATGGCTGTCAAAAATCCTTATCCTGTAATTACAAATGAATCAGCAAATCATTAACAAATCAGGCTGAATCTAAATGGTTGTTTTCTTTCCAATCGTTATCCAGTGAATATGAATGATGCATTAGCGAATCGGTCTGAATGGTTGTCAAAAATCGCAAATGAATGGAAAACTCACAATGGGAATTCATCGCCTAAGACATTGGTTCTTTTTAGTGAATCTGAATGATTCATTGCCGAATCGGTGTGAATCAGCAATTCTTATGCTACAATCACAAATGAATAGAAAAGTCACTGTGTAAATTCATCACTCAAAAAGAGCGGGAAATGTCCTGTGTTATGATTGGCTGATATCTACTAGTGTCCTTCACTCTGTAATTTTTCAGTTTTGCGTTGTGAATGCTGGAGATAGATATCTAATGCACTGACTAATTCAAAGGGGGCAAGAAAAATCCTTCTTTTCTAGTATAATTCATAATTTCTCAGAACTAATAACCCTGTGTTGGTAATGTCAGCATGTCTCAGATCAGTTATCCGGAGGTCGTGACCTCATGCAGGTTCCCTAGTTAGTTGTCGCAGGTGAAAGTGAGGTGAATCAGTGATGCGCTGATGGAGAGCGTCCTTCCTCGTGGGCCATTTGTTGTGTAATATCGTCTGCAGGGAGCTGATAGATGCTGCTTGAGTGTGTGTGTGTGTGTGTGTGTGTGTGTGTGGCTGATTGATTGAACGCCACCGGAGAATCTGTCTGGAGTTCAAACAGGAGTTTAAGGCATGAAAGACGTTCAGAGGTATAGAAATACTACAATATTAGGTTTTACTACTGTAAGTGTGTGTGGGCTATCTGGACTCGTGTTACACTCCATCTCAGTCTGTCAGCTGTGTTTGTGTGTGTGTGTGTGTGTGTGGGGTGAATGGTAACCATGACGATAAGGCAGCTGCAAATTCACATGGTGACGTTTGTTGATGTTTGTGGTGTCAATAGAGATAACTTTTGTGACATGGCAGTGGTTGATAATTGTGTTTGTAAAATAGCACTTTGTTATTTATGTATTTATTTAAGTACCGCTGTGTGGATTACCGTAATTATGAGATGACAGCTCTGAAATTTCACTGTGATTGCTTCAATTTCAGAGTCAGAAATGAGTTTGTTTCTATGGCAACACATAATGGCAAAATTACTTTGTTGTTAATCGGCAAAATACTATATTGCTATATCAAATTGAATCCACTGCAATTTGGTGTGTTTTTCAGAAAAATTTAATAATATTAATAAATAATTTAAATAACAATTATAAAAATATATATTATATGTGTGTATATATAATGTTTGTAAAATATCGAATAACCTAAGCCATCTATTTTCTAGTCATAATATGTAATGATTATAAATATATATATTTAAGTTATTACAATAATAAATGAAGGAAATCAACGACTTTCTATGAATTTCTAACATATATAATAATAAATTTTATTTATTTATAATAACATCTGTAAAAATTATTAAACATTTCTAAAAACAATGAAATAATTAAAACATACATTATGTATTATATATTATGTAACTGAAATAAAACGTCTCTTTTTAAGAATTATAATATAATGTCTTGAATCAACATTTTGTCTGAATTTATTATATTAAAAGTAAAACTAAATGTAATTGAATCCATCTATAAATAATTATAGAAATATTGTGTGTATAACAAGGTAAACAACAACAAACATATATGTATAAAATAGACATAATATATCAATATAATATAATTTCAATGTTTCTCTCTCTCTCTCTCTATAGATATATAACTTGTATTATATATATATATATATATATATATATATATATATATATATATATATATATATATATATATATATATATATATATATATATATATATATATAAAAATACAATTTTTTGTTGTCCCCAATTTTTGCTTTCCATTTCAGCCAAAAATAATTTCTTTTAACTTTCTCATAAACACCCTGCTTCCTAAACCAGCATCTGCTGTCTCACACCATATGGACTAACAGGGTAAACAACGATAACAAAATAATCAACATCCTTCAACAAACATCATCTCTGGCACACTTTAATGGACTGGATTCTACAGGCCTGAGGGTTTGCAGCTCATTGAGCAGCAGATAGGAGGCGCTGCTGTCATCTCAACCGCAGAAACATCTCTCCAGTGCTCAGAAGTTCACGGTTAGCATCTGAATGTTTGCATTTGAAGAATCCAGCGTTTCGACTGACTGACAGCGAGTCTGAATGGCACATCGCATGGATTTGGAGATCTCTTCTCTATTTTACCCATGATCCTCGCTCTCGTTCTGTTCCGTCGCCTGTGCCGGTTGTGGCATCAACCTGTGACCCAGTTTCAGAGAGTTCAGCTTTAGCTCGCAGGCTCCATACTGAGCCCAGGGCCAGTGCTGTGGGACCAGCAGAACTGGAGCAGGGCAGGTCAGACCCGTCAGCGCAAACACTCACACACACACATGCAAATACACACACTGATTTAAATAACGAACCCATGTGCTGTTCTCAGCTCATATCAGGGTGCGACAGTGGCTTGTAAAAGCTCAGTCGTGACAATTGTCGATCTGAGAAGTCAGCAACTTTATAAAAAATGGCTTTTTGAAGTTTTTGTAAGTAAAATAAAGATTGTTGGAGTACATTTTACAAGAAAATACTACTTAAATTTTTCTACTTCAAAATGTCATGTTTAATTAAGTGTCTTACTTACCATTTACTTATTTGTGAAAATTAGAAGCAATTTCAAAATGTTCAAAGTGATAATTCTGTACATTAGTCCACCAAAATGAAAATATGAAGATGACATTTTAATTTTGTGTATGTACGTGTGTGTGTGTGTGTGTGTATATATACAGTGGTGTCAAAAAGTGTTGGCCCCCTTCCTGATTTTTTATTTTTTTTGCATGTTTGTCACACTTCAATGTTTCAGATCATCAAACAAATTTAAATATTAATCAAAGATAACACAAGTAAACACAACATGCAGTTTTTAAATGAAGGGTTTTTTTTTATGAAGGGAAAACAAAATCCAAACCCACATGGCCCTGTGTGAAAAAGTGCCCCCCCCCCCCCGTTAAAACATAACTGTGGTTTATCACACCTGAGTTCAGTTTCAGCCTGATTACTGCCACACCTGTTCACAATCAAGAAACACTTAAATAGGACCTGCCTGACAAAGTGAAGTAGACCAAAAGCTACACGTCATGTTGAGATCCAAAGAAATTCAGGAACAAATGAGAAAGAAAGTAATTGAGATCTATCAGTCTGGAAAAGGTTATAAAGCCGTTTCTAAAGCTTTGGGACTCCAGCGAATCACAGTGAGAGCCATTATCCACAAATGGAGAAAACATGGAACAGTGGTGAACCTTCCCAGGAGTGGCCGGCTGACCAAAATTAGAGAGGTCACAAAAGACCCCACAACAACATCTAAAGAACTGCAGGCCTCACTTGCCTCAGTTAAGGTCAGTGTTCATGACTCCACCATAAGAAAGAGACCGGGCAAAAATGTTCCAAGACGAAAACCACTGCTGAGCAAAAATAACATAAAGGCTCGTCTCAGTTTTGCCAGAAAACATCTTGAACCAGGAAAAGCGGTTCGTAAGTAGCACCACAACATTGCTGGGCTAGAAGAAAGAACCGCTTGCGTCAGGAGCTGCGGGCGGGGTTACCGTGACCAACTAGACGAACAGAAACTTGGACCGCCATATTTGAAACAGCAGCTAAACGCTAACACGTTTGATTCGCCGTGTTTGGATGCCGATGTAGGTTCGCAAAGCCATGAACATCAATAGCAACGCAACGTCCCCCATTGCTGATAGTTTGTTTAAGCTTGTTCGGGATAGATCGGCGCTGCGCGGACCGTTCGGTGTGAGGCATCGGGGTGCTGCGGGAGTGACTGGAAAGCAGACTGCTCTTTATGCTTTTGGTTCGCTCTCGCGGTGCTTTAGTGTGTTGTGTGCCGATCGATCGATCTGCGTGGTGCTAATGCACCTCGAACAAGCCCGTTGTGCCGCGCTAGTGAACCGAAACATGAAACGTATTCAGTGACGTAAGACCTGGCTCTGTATTGGCTCTCTAGCTTGTGGAAAAGTAACCGGTTCTTAAAGCGCTCGCCAGTCAAACCAACTAAGAACCGGCAATAGCACTGGCTCTGAACTAGCACCTGGAACTGGAACTGCTTAGGTGGAAAAGGGGTATCTGTGGACTGACGAGACAAAAGTTTAACTTTTTGGAAGGTGTGTGTCCCATTACATCTGGCGTAAAAGTAACACAGCATTTCAGAAAAAGAACATCATAGCAACAGTAAAATATGGTGGTGGTAGTGTGATGGTCTGGGGCTGTTTTGCTGCTTCAGGACCTGGAAGACTTGCTGTGATAAATGGAACCATGAATTCAGCTGTCTACCAAAAAATCCTGAAGGACAATGTCCGGCCATCTGTTCGTGACCTCAAGCTGAAGCGAACTTGCGTTCTGCAGCAGGACAATGATTTGAATGTGGCCCAAGCAGTTATTAGGTTTAGGGGGCAAGCACTTTTTCACACAGGGCCATGTGGGTTTTGTTTTCCCTTCATAGTAAAAAAACTGCATGTTGTGCTTACTTGTTATCTTTGATTAATATTTAAATTAGTTTGATCTGAAACATTAAAGTGTGACAAACATGCAAAAAAATAAAAAAAATCAGGAAGGGGGCCAACACTTTTTCACACCACTGTATATATATATGTGTATATGTGTGTGTATGTGTGTGTATATATGTATATATGTGTAAACAAAATTAATCATTCAAATAAATATTTTTTAAAAATCCTTTTTATTTTTTATAGATTTATTGCTGGAAATATTTCTCAGTTTTCCCAGTTTACAATAAAAATGTTGTACGTCACCTATATGCCATCATCATAACCAACTTAAATATTTTATTTTATATGTTTTTAGATTTTTATTTTATTAGATTTCTTAGTATATATATTAAAAATAATTTATCTGTAGTATTTATTTTTCACATATTTCAGAATATATTTTCATGGCCAGTAAGTGGTAATGTGCTACCTTTACCTTGCACCTGGCAAATAAAAAAGTTAATGCATAATTATATGTATATATTTTTTCTTGCCTCATTACTATTATTAATTTAGCTGTTTTAATTTTTGTAAATAACAATGAAACGACCAAATTTGAACATGTTGTTTTTTTGTCATAACCCAGTTTATTTTATTTTATTTTTAATCTGAAAAATAGTTTATCTAAAATAATGATTGATTTATTTGTTTATTTATTGAAAAGACATTTTCAAGATCAAGAAGAAACTTTTATTGTTGAAAAATTTTACCTGCTGCTTGGCAAATAAAAAGTTACATTTAGAGCCGTGTATGATGTTATGGTGTATGTCTATGAAACACTATTTCCTGGTGTGATTGTACCTAGTGTTCTGAGCATGCGCTGCATCTCTCTCTCTCTCTCTCTCTCTCTGTGTCTCTCTCTGCTGTCATTGCTTGTGGAGAGACGTCAGGGAACAGAACTGTTGGCGGTTTGTCATGGATGAGAGCCAGTGAAGGCAGTTTAGACATACAGACACACACACACACACATTCTCTCTCTCTCTCTCTCTCCCTCACACACACGAGTGTGTTGTGTAAGTCGCATGATCTCTGCTGGATTTATCATGAAGCGCTCACCTGCGGTAAGTGTGTATGCATATATAAATGTCTTCATCTGTATCTCATCATAATCAATTTCACAATCATATGTGTTTTTTGAGGGGTGTTTAATGTTGTTGGCATCATATTTTGCATGCTATATTTTGACTTGGATGGAGAAAAGCTCTGTGTGTTTCTGCCTGGCTGAGGTTTTGGAAAGAGGATAATGATTTTTGGTCACTGTCGATATAAAACGTCCCTCTATATCCATAATTGAGACAAAAGCACTGATGTACTTTCATGACTGATGGATTGATGTAGAACTTTCACAGGCTTATGGATTACCAGGATAGACGCACGCAAAGTAGATTTTTTTTTTATTCAAAAGTTCTGTCATCCCTTTTTAAGAAGCGCTCTCGAAATTCCACACGGCTCATGCAGAACCCGTCTGGAGAGAAAGATCCATCAACCCTGGAATGAGGATACTGAGGCGCTGAATAGTGTAGAATAGGATACTGAGGTGTTCTGAATAGCATACTTGCATGGTTAAAATATTTTTAATAATAACTTTTTTTTCTTTTTTTTGGGGCTGCCAACATTTTTTTTTGAAATTTATCATTTAAATTAATAAATCTGTTATTTCATTTAAAATTACAGTGTTGTAAAATGTATTATTATTTTATTATTCATAAAAAGCTAAATAACATTCTTTTTTTTCCCCCAGTGGACTGCCAAAAAATATTAATTTAAATTAATAAATCAGTATTTTAACTTATTATTATTATTATTATTATTATTATTATTTAATAATGCATTTTTTCCATTGGGCTAAGAATAGTTATTTTACATTTACATTTCTATTATTATTATTATTATTATTATTATAGAAAATGTTAAATAAAATCACTTTGTCATTGAACTACTAAAAATTATGTAAATTATTCATTTTTATTATATTATAAAACAATTGAAATCATATTTTACAGCTGTTTCATACTACTGTCCAATATGTTTGATTGAGCGTTTGTTTCACATACAGTACCATTAACATATATTGTTTATTCTGTGCAGAGCGTGATTATCTAATATTCTATTGCATATGTAGCCATACTGACATTCCGTTGTGCATTTGATTGTGATCCTTCCCCAGCATGCATCAGCCTTCAGTGAGTCTGTAAAGCCCTTCAGGGTCCTTGATTCTTGACTGTATAGAGACCCATTATGCTGTTCACCAGTGACTCACAATAAGACTTCAGCGCGAGTAACAGGCACGTACACTAAAATACCAATGTGTGTGAAAAGCGCTGGAGTGCATGACTGCATCCGCACACAAGCATGTAAACACGCACTTAGTCGCAGAGACGTGAGGTTTGCAGTTTAGCATTATATAACATCAGAAACCAGTCCAACGCTCAATCTTCCTCTCTTCTCCCAGAGGAAGTCTCACTCTATCTCACCCATCCCATCCAGAAGATATTCAGTGCACGTTATGTAGTTGGAGGGATCTTTAGGTTTCTAACGCCAGCTTCTGTTTGCCTAGTTCCCTAAGTCTGACTAATTATAACATCTAGCAACCCGGCAGACAAAGCAAAATATCACCTAATGAGGAGGAAATAACAAGCTGTGTGTTAGTCAGCGGCACACGGTAAATTGCAGCCCACTGCTTTGTAAAGTGATTAACGCGTGCCGCTGTCCGTCTGCTGTGTGGAGCGGTTAATGAGACGTGTTGTCAGATCTGCGCAGGTGTGCTGGAGACGCTGAGCTCATTCTGTCTCTCTGGAGGCTCACGCTAAACTGCTGTTTGCTCTGGAGTTAGAAAAGTTCGATGGAAATCAGGCCAGATATATAAGGCCTGTTATTCCTGCACACTCTGATTGTGTGGTGAGTAATAATGATGCCTGCGTTGAGTTGGGGAAACGAAGTAGAAGAAGATATTGTTCCAGAGGGATAATGATGCCTGTCCCAAACCCCAAACTGGGCTGTAAAAATGGTGGAGTGAACCAAGGTTATTACAGTTTTCCACTTGTAATTTTCTTTCTTTTTATTTTATTTTTGGTTATGTATGTATGTATGTACAGTTGAAACCAGATATTTACATACACTTCAGAAAAAAACACAAAAACTTTTTTTTCTTTACTGTCAAACATTAAATCAGAGTAAACTTTTTCTGTTTTATATCAATAAATATTAACATATTTTTTGCATTTGTTAAATGTCAGAATCGAGCGAGGGAGAATTTTATATATATTTTTTTATCACTTTCATCAAAGTCAGAAGTATACATACACTTCCTTAGTATTTGGTAGAATTGCCCCGAAACTGTTTCACTTGGGCCAAACGTTTTGGGTATCCTTCCACAAGCTTTCTACAATAGTTTGCTGGAATTTTGGCCCACTCCTCTTGACAGAACTGGTGTAACTGGGTTAGGTTTGTAGGCCTTCTTGCTCGCACTCGCCTTTTCAGTGCCGCCCACAAATTTTCTATGGGATTGAGATCAGGGCTTTGTGATGGCCACTCCAATACCTTGACTTTGTTGTCCTTAAGCCACTTTGTAACTAATTTGGAGGTATGCTTGGGGTCATTGTCCATTTGGAAGACCCATTTGCGCCCAAGCTTTAACTTCCTGGCTGATGTCTTCAGATGTTGCTTCAATATATCCACAAAATTTTCTTTTCTCATGATGCCATCTATTTTGTGAAGTGCACCAGTCCCTTCTGCAGCAAAGCAGCCCCACAATATTATACTACCACCCCCATACTTCACAGTTGGGATGGTGTTCTGAGGCTTCAAAGCTTCGCCCTTTTTCCTCCAAATATACCGTTTATCATTATGGCCGAACAGTTCAATTTTTGTTTCGTCAGACCACAGGACATGTCTCCAGAAATTAAGATTTTTGTCCCCATGTGCAGTTGCAAACTGTAGTCTAGCTTTTTTATGGTGGTTTTGAAGTAATGGCTTTCTCCTCCCAGAGTAACCTTTCAGCTCATGGTGGTACAGGACTCGTTTTACTGTGGATAAGGACACTGTCTTACCAGTTTCAGCCAGCATCTTCACAAGGTCTTTTGCTGTTGTCCTGGGGTTGATTCGCACATTTCGCACCAAAAAACGTTCCTCTCTGAGACTCAGAATCCGTCTCCTTCCTGAGCGGTATGATGGTTGTACATTCCCATGTTTTTTATACTTGCATATTATTGTCTGAACGGATGAACGTGGGACCTTCAGGCATCTGGAAATTGCACCTAAGGATGAGCCACACTTGTGGAGGTCCACAATTCTTTTCCTGATGTCTTTGTTGATTTCTCTTGATTTTCC
Organism: Barbus barbus; assembly: GCF_936440315.1. Classification (NCBI taxonomy): domain Eukaryota; kingdom Metazoa; phylum Chordata; class Actinopteri; order Cypriniformes; family Cyprinidae; genus Barbus; species Barbus barbus. The sequence continues at coordinate 25,694,200 of NC_136717.1, read as the reverse complement.
CATGATGTCAAAGAAAGAGGCTCTGTGTTTGAGGTGTGCCTTTATATGCATCTACAGGTGTGCCACCAATTAACTCAAATTGAATCAATTAACCTATCAGAAGCTTCTTAAGCTCAGAATGGAATCATCTGGAGTTTTCTTTTTGTTTAAAGACACAATAAACTTAGTGTATGTATATTTCTGACTTTGATGAAAGTGATAAAAAAAATACATAAAAATTCTCCCTCGCTCGATTCTGACATTTAACAAATGCAGAAAATATGTTAATATTTATTGATCTAAAACAGAAAAAGTTTACTCTGATTTAATGTTTGACAGTAAAGAAAAAAAAGTTTTTGTGTTTTTTTCTGAAGTGTATGTAAATATCTGGTTTCAACTGTATGTATGTATGTATGTGTGTGTGTGTGTGTGTGTGTGTGTGTGTGTGTATGTATGTATGTATGTATGTATGTGTTTGCTTATTTGCTCTTTTTTCACTTTTAATTAAAAAAAACAAAAAAACATCAGTGAACATTCAAAATTTGGCTTGACAAAACTAGCTTTATAATTTCAAAAATTGCAATTGTATGAATTTCTTTGAATTTACTTTTTTTTAAATTCCTGTTTATTTCCTCCGTTCAAATTGACTTTTTTTATCTATAATTACATATTATTAGAATTTACACAATGACACACTTTCTCTCTTTTAAAAATTGTTTATTGCAGTTATGAATTCATTTTTTACAGAACGTTAATTTTTAAGGATACTTATTGTTTACTTAATTCAAACTGACTTTGTTTATTTTTAAATTGCTTATTCTTATTACTCTTATTTTTCAGTTTTATTTAAAAAATATTGTGCAAACGTTCAAAATGTGGCTTGACAAACTTATCTTTATCTTGTTATTATATACTCTTCTTGCAGTTAAATGGATTTCTTTGAATTTCAGTTGATTTTAATTCTACTTCCTGCTTGCTGTAACAATTGAATTGGAAATTCAATGAAATTGAATTGGAATTTAGAAAGCATTCTTAATTCCATTGATGTTTTTAGTTTAGTACTCTTCAGCTTTTTAGAGTAGGTGTATTTGCTTTTTTTTATTTATATCTTTAATTTCCAACAGTTCCAAAGGTATTGCAGTGATATTATTTAAAAATGTTTAACCGTGTTAAACTTCTTTATTTTGCTCAGTGGCTGTTGTCTCACGCGTAGAAGCACAGCGTCTCTGAGAGCTGAATGTCATTCTATCATTGTATCTATCCATCATTTTAAATTCAGCTGTTGAATTGCAGTTTAAATACAGCCCTGGTCTCATGCAAATGCGACTGAAAGTGTTTTCATGAATTTGAACTCCTGGGTGCTTCTCTTTTAAGCATGCATGTCTTTAAACTGTCTTTAAATATCCTGAAACATCCACTGGCCTCCCTGCCGTGATCCGGAGGGACGCCAGACTTAGCGTAACGTGGGCATTTCAAAGCTCGCTTCCTTGTCTTTCGTTTCTCAGCTTACTGCGTCCATATTCTCCACTCTGTCAGAAGGTTTTAGCACATTGGGGGGGGGGGGGGGTATGTAGCCATTCGCACCTCTGTCAGACCGTCTGAAAGCCTCGGTGGGATATAGAGTGAGGGGAGGAGAGGTCGCCAGCCAGGCAAGGTGAGCACAGCGCTCGCATCGCAATCCTCTGCTGAATTCTTGCTTTTTTTTTTCCTCTTATCAGCGATAAAAGCGCAGAGACTAAACTCACGCGGAGTTCAGATATTTCCCCAGAGCCTGAGGGAGAACAGCTCTTCCCTCATCAACAACAAAGGCATCGAACAGCGGCATCTTTACAGAAACATTGTTTAAAATAGCGCCCCTTAATTGAGCCATTGAGGGAGATGTTGCTTGTCTGGAAGGATTTACATAAGTAAAGGGAATCGTTTTACACTTTGGGTCTTTTTGATTTCGGGTTCTGCCGGCACATGGGTCCCAGTCGCCTCCTACAATAACACACTCATCCATCAAGATGTAATTGCTAATATTGGCCGACCATGTTATTAATATCATGGCGTTGTGGGTAATTTTTTCAGCCGTGAGGATATTACAATGCCAAGCCTCATGAAATGCACACTGATACTATCTAGATGGCCTTTATATAATCGCTTATTGCGGCGAACCACTTTTATTGCCTGGTGGTGCAAGATTCATCGAGGGAGAAAACGGTTGCATCACGCTCACTTTCTTCATCCATAAATGCAACATCACCACTCAAAGCAGGCCGACATTGAGATATGTGTTTCTTTTCGCAGCATCTCGGCTCTTGAGACTGTAATTGGTGTCATGTTGACCGATTCGGTAATGCGACGGGATCAATGTGATGCATCAATAATTCACATTTCCTTGATGCACACATGACAAACAGCATGCATTGGTTTTGCACCCTCCTTTTACGCCGTTGGGTATCAGTGTCACTCGGCGCACATTGCACATCACAGGTACTCGGAAATGTCGGGATCTGTTCCGCAGGCCTGATCTAAGTCTTGTTCCCACTTTACGAGGCTGTTCCATCTCTGTTCCTTTCATCTTGCAACTAGTAGAGGCATCTTATCAATGGCTCTGGCGAGGCGCCCTTCACCAATCTCTCCCTCTCTAATCTCTCCGGCCTCGGTCGTATCAACTCTCTCCTCTGTGGATTTTCCTGCCCTTCTTTTCCCAAATTACTAGGAAGGAACAAACAGAAGCTGCTGATTTCCCCATGTTTAATTAGTGTTGAAAAAAGACGTCTTAATCCTGATCTTTCGGAGCAGTCAGTGAATTGTCAGCCTGAGTGCTGACGGATTCCTTCAGACTTGATTTTCTATTCCGGATGTGTCTGTAGCATAAGTGCCTGCACTTTAGCAGGGATTTTCTTGTGGAGATGGATAGATGTAGTTTATTGGTCCCTGAGGGTGAATTGGGGTGCGAAGACAGACGCTGTATTAAATGTAAATTGCTCATAAAACACCACCATACATCCACATAGTGCAATCAAATGAAGCATAGAGTGAGGAAAAAAGGTCTAATGTGCAGTAATGCCAATATCCTAACATGATTTACACAAGTAGGACACGATCCTGGATGCACATCCTTGCTAGTCATTTATCTACTTCAGCCTCAGGTTTTTAAATTTAAATGCAATATAAACTGACACTCACAAAATAATATAAACATGTATATTTGCTTTATATCGTTTTGATGACCAGAATTCACTAAATTGATTTTGCGCATTAGTGGTGGTGATTTGACTCTTTCTGCAGGTCATATTGCACCAGTAGGTTTTTAAATAAGTGAATTGAATCATTCACTCATTGATTTGTTCCACTACAGTGATTCGTTACTGAACCGATCAAGTGATTGTCTTTTTGAGTGAGTCATTTACTCAATCGATTCATTCAGCAACACTGATTCAGTTATAAATGGAACGTGATTGTCTTTTGAATCATTCACTCAATTATTTGTGCAACAGCATTAATTGATTAAGGAATTGAACAAATGATTCTTTAAGTCATTGGAATTAGGGGTGTGCGATATATATCGTCTGCGATTTATCGTAATTGTTGTTTTAACGATGTGCAATTTGACAATATCGAGTATTTTCCTAAAACCAAACAAAACACCTAAGGCGGTTTAAACAGTGCACGTGCACATTTAGAGTGTTCTTTCACTGCATGATTCAGTCTAATAAAATGCATTAACCCTCTGGGGCCGGCTGTATCGCCGGCGATACCAGCTCGGTTTTTTTAAGATTAAGTCAAAAGACACTAAAAATACTCTGTTGATTTTGGTCACACAAATAAGTGTTATACATCAGTCGAAAGTGTTAAGTGTCTTTTTTTTGTGTACACTCACGATTACAACAAAACTTTGTGGTTTTGGGGAAAAAAGAAAACAAACAGGGTGCGCTCTCTGTCTTCTCCGTCTCCGCGATCTGTTTATAGTAACGCGTCACTAAAATGAAGTGTAACTCAGCAAATACTCAACACAGAAACATGAGTTATCTCTATATAAAGACTGAAGTGTCTACTTTCGAATTAAGTCATATCGAAAACAAACATTCTGTGATAAAGTAATCCGAATGAAACCGACATGATGTTCAGTCTGTCCAGTCTAACTCATTATTTTTAATGCAATCCCTCCCCCTCGTGTTCACATGTAAATCACCACGTGATCCGCACGCGCTTGGAGACACCCAACATAAAGAGTCAGGAGTGAAGAGTTCATCACAGCTATACTGTTCATTTCTGGAAGAAGACGCGCTGAGTAAAGGCTGGATTTCCCTCAAAATAAGAGCAAGAGTTCATCCAGAAGAGAAGATGGATCTGATGAGTAAGTAATGCTTCTTTTTTGCATTAGTTAACGTGTTATTGTGACAAACTTGAACACGTTTAGTACATTGTAACATGATCAATGCAACAAGTCTAAGTATGTTTAGAACATGTTTATTATTAATAGCCTACTCTGTTCAAAAATAGATTTTAATAGCGTGCTAAACAATAATAATTAGTTTCTCAGATATTAAATGTCTTTTTTTGTTTACGATAGTACAAAGTATGCGTGAGTCTATAAAACCTATATATAGATGCTCCTGATGTTAACATGCTCACAAATGTTTTTGGTTGTTTGTATTTTATTGAATCAGGTACCTGAACCACAGATGAATCCTGATGACTTTCTTCTGATGTTGGTACAGTGCTCTCAGAGGAACACAGTTTGATGTTCAACTACACTGATATTCTATGGTAAAACAAGATCCTTGACTACTGATTGTTTTTTTCTTCTTGAATCCATGGACATAAGTAAATGTCAGGTACTTGTTTCACTTGTTGAACCGAATCTGTTGCAGGAATGAGTTAAAGTCTGTTCACATCTCTGTGGTTAGATCAGTGTGCACAATAATGTGTCTTTGACCTTCATTATGTATGTTTTGATTTATACTGGGTTGTAAATAAAATACAAATAATAAAAAAAAATTGTTTTTTAATCTCCTCACACTGTGTCTTACCTGCCTCAGTTACAGTCACACTGATGGGCCATTAGCAGCTTTAGGGGAGGGCCCTTTGTCTCTCAGGTGGAAATCACTTAATATTCAAGGCTATTACCACTCCCTCGCATATTGGCTTTCGATCACAAAACATGTCTTTAAAAATTTAAATCAATATATTGTTTTCTGTGAATGAGTAAGCTGAATGATTTTCACATAATTGTGAAGTAAATATTCTAGCCTACAAGACTGATTACACAAAAGTCTTATTCAGGACGATTTAGTGTGGCTTTTATGGCCTTATTTCAGCTAAAAAAAAAATCCCGAAACTTACTAACCACGCATAATATTTTTTTTCTAAAAAATGCAAACATGTACATCCATCTTGGTCACATATTATTGTAGCACAGTTTGTGCTGAATACAAAAAAAAAATACATGTTGGTTAATAGTATAAGTAGCTGAAATAAGCACAAATATCAGGGCATGTCAAAACATCTCAAGGGCCCCAAAATCCCCTCAGGCCCCAGAGGGTTAAGAATGATTGCAAAATTCAAGATATGGGGGCAGAACATTTTTATATTTACGGTTCATGCCATTTTTTTCTTCAAAAATAAGCATGATTACAAATGTGATATTGATTTTATACAACAGTTCAATAAACAATAGGTTAATATTAAGAGACTTACGTTTTAGACACCATATTGCCTGTTTTTACTCCATTTCGCCAACAAAAAAATTATTCCAAACAGCTACAGCACTGTTTTGCGTCTCTGAGCAACATGACGGTGCTTCGTTCCTGAATGAATCAACCGTTAAATGATTCGGTCGCAATGACTCACTTATTAACAGTGTCTTTCTGCCACCTACTGGTGGATTTAACTTCACATTTAAAGTATTTTCATTTTTAAAATAATTTTAAATATCAGTATTCAATGTTTTATGTTTAAAATCTAAACAAATTATGCATTTCTAATTGGTTAAAGCACTCCATGTCTCTCTGAGCTACATTAAATAGTGTATAAATACATCTAAATGCCACTTCATTTTGATGATACTGGTTTCATTTGTTTGGTTACAGCCTAAATGTGTATTATCTTAATTGACTGATTAAATGTAACAATTTGGCTCAAAGGATATACACTTTTAGAAAAAAATGCTTTATTAAAGGTAAAAATCAATTTAAACTTAAATGAAAAGATTAATTAATAACTGATGTGAACTGACCACACAGAATATGAAGAATATCAAAAACTGTCTGCAGCTGTCCACGGTAGTCAGATAGCAGCATAATAACACACTCTGCAAAATATCTAATTATCTAAATGTCTAATTATCGTTATCGACCGTCTTTGAGTCAATTGAGTCCTTCACTAAATCAATTAGTTCAACAACACTGATTCATTCATGAATGGAACAAGTGATCGGCTTTTTGAATGAGTCACTTGAATCACTCACATTGATTTGTTCAGAAGAATTGATTCAAGTGACTGTTTTTATGAGTGAGTCATATGAATCCCTCACTCATTCAATTTAAGAAGAACTGATATATTTGTGATTGGAATTGTCTTTAAGAATGAGTCATTTGAATTCATTCAAAAACACTGAATCATTGACTGAGTTGTTTGCTCAAACTGCTAATTCATTCGGGACCAAAACAAGTGACTGAGTGAGTCATTGAATCACACAGCTGACTCGTTCAAAAACACTCATTGAGGAACAAATTAATTTAGCTGTATACCTTGTGTGTGTGTGTGTGTGTGTGTGTATTGAAAGAATCATTATCATACCAAATACTCTGCTTGTCCAATTAGGCTTTATGTAGCTTGCAAGCATTCATTCACCTAATCCCATCCGCATTTCCATTCAATCTGTAAAGCAGAAAATCCACGCGGTCAACCCTCCGTGACTGGATCCAGCAGAGCTGTGGCCAATCAGCTTACGATTACTCACATCAGACCCTCGAGCAAGAAAACAGAGGCCGTTTCAGACGGACGGATGGTGTACAGAGTCTCGCTCTTGGGTTTTGTCCTAATGGACGTGTCATATTAACGGTATATGACCCTGCTAGCAGGCGGCGAATGACTTGCATAATAATACTTTTTGATACAGTGGCAGATCTCGACAAGGCCGTTGTGTGTGTATGACAGCCTTGTGTAGCGGCGCACAATGGGCTGTTTTTTTTTGAGCCTTGCAGCACAATGTCACACTCAGAGCGCAGGACATGGCAGTCAGCAGCACACAATTATACTGCACAGATGAGCTCTCACTCTCCATCACGCTGAGCGGCCTCATTCTTTCAGCATGCCTAGCCTCTCCAGACCCTGTGAGCGAGCTCTTTTCACCGCTGGGAGTCAGTGCTCATGAGCTACTGCTGCGGTAATAGAGGAAGACCTGTCAATATACAATCTAACACATACCTTTTCTTGTGTGTGTGTATCTATCTATCTGATCATAATGTATATCATCATGTTCTATTATAGGTCTGTCATGTTTTAGTCACAGGTTCAGTCACATTGTCCTGCAGCTGTCCGATATTTGTCTTTGAAACACTGTTATATATTTAATAAAATCATATCAACATGCAAAAACTTCCAAAATGTGACTGTAGACACTATATTGCATATTTATATGCTTTTATAAACAAATATAATTGACTCATTTTACTTTTATTTTATTGAAAAAAATTAAATAAAAATCAGCCCAGTTGTTATTTACATTCAATTTTGACATTTATTATGTATTTAATACAATAATAATTGTATTTATATATATATATATATATATATATATATATATATAATTGTTATTGTTGTTAAATAATATTATACAATAATATTCCATACTTTAAAATATTTTTAGTGTATTTATTATGCAGTAAGTTTTGGACTGTTTTTGAATTCTGTTTGCCTTGAAGGTTGATGATTCAGTGTTTGACTGCAGTTTTTCAGTTTTTCATCTTGTCCTTTATAATGCAGTTAAATATATTGCTAGAAACATGATTTGCATCGCTGTGCCGTTTTTCATTTCTGTGTTTATCTTTGTAGTTGTAGGGTGACATTGAAATGTACATAAATCTACATAAAACTAGTGTGACATATGATGCTGTTACTGGATCTACGATTAATGCAGTGATTTATTCTTAAAACAGACTCTCATATGAGGAAGAACATTAAGCACTGCTTGAAAACAGCTGCTGTTTAGTCAGATCATTAGCACCAGTTTAGTAGTGCTTAGCTGTGTGTGTTTGAGTGTTTAGTAGAAGAGTATAGGATTTTTCTTCACATATGACTTAATATGCATGCTTAGGATGGGTGGATTATGGATATGTCTCAAGATGGGACCAAAGTTAAGTCTGTCCAAAATAAATGGCGCACAGTAGGCAATGCTCTAATGTAAAGTTTGTGTGGAAACCCTCGAGTTATTTTAACAGCAAAAGTTAGTGAATTTTTTGTTCTGTCTGTAAAAGACTATTACCTAACTAAATGGTTATTACGCTTTTCAGTATGGAAATGTGGATGCACAATGATCATAATGGATGTGGTCACTCATGCTGAAACCTTTTGTGCTCCCAGACTAATATATATATATATATATGATTGCAGCCTGTTGCTTACAGACATCTGAGAGGAAATGACATATTTGGGCAGCGCTAGTTCATTATTTAAATATTCGTCTTCTCACAACATGCAAATGAAGTCCATTAGTGAGCGATTGAACAGACGCTGATTGACACGCTAAACTCCAGCAATGGTCGTCAGGTTTTAATTATGAATGTGGTCTGAAGGCAAAGTTGACAAAATGGTTACGTGGTGCATTACATTTCCTGCGCTAACCGATCATTATTTTGCTCCTGGAGCAATTTTGAATCTGTTTCTGTGAGATATAAGCTGTTTTGCGAACTACTTTTACATTTCTCCTCGTTGCAGGTCTCCGTGGATGGCAGTGATTGATTAATCAAATCTTTGACGAATTAAAAATACACCTTTGACAAGCCTTGCTGAAATTTGAGTAACATTCTGGCACTTTTGCCCCATGAATCATTTGTCGGCACTGCAGGGCTTCAGTATGTGAATATAATGGTCGTGAATGTGACACAATACAATTTTAGTTACCATTTATGACAGTGATAGACACACGTGTGTCCTGCACACAGCAACAAACACCATGCTAGATACGATATCTGATTTGTGAACAAATGACTCACATGAACGGATTCTTTTTAATGAATCGGTCAAGAAGATTTACCAGTCAACCTTAAAGGGATAGTTCCCCCAAAAATGAAAATTTGATGTTTATCTGCTTACCCCCAGGGCATCGAAGATGTAGGTGACTTTGTTTCTTCAGTAGAACACAAACAAAGATTTTTAACTCAAACTGTTGCAGTCTGTCAGTCATATAATGGTACTCACGGCTTTGAGAGAAAAAAAACATACACAGATAAAACCAAATTAAACCCTGCGGCTCGTGACGATACATTGAGGTCAAAAGACACAAATGATCGGTCTGTGCAAGAAACTGAACAGTATTTATATTTATACTCCTAATTGAGATTGTAGATAGAATGTCAATGGTCCATTTGAGAGATAGGTGGCGGTAATGCAATTATAAGTCTGCGATCCTTTCGATCGTTTTGTGTCTTTTGACCTCAGTGTATCGTCACGAGCCGCAGGGTTTAATTTGGTTTTGTCTGTGTGTGTTTTTTTTTCTCTCAAAGCTGTGAGTACCATTGACTGACATTATATGACTGACAGACTGCAACGGTTTGAGTTAAAAATCTTTGTTTGTGTTCTACTGAAGAAACAAAGTCACCTACATCTTGGATGCCCTTGGGTTAAGCAGATAAGCATCAAATTTTCATTTTTGGATGAACTATCGCTTTAAGCTCGCTTGTGAGTGGTTTGAATCAGACTCGGACTTCACTTTTCCTAGGCTGTTTATTAGTTGCCGAATGTATTGATGTAGTTTCTGATATATTACCAAAGCCAACATTGTGGTGTGTAGATTTTCTCTCCGCTGCATTTACAGCCACAGTGTTTTTGAGGGATAGAGTTTGTCATCTGTGGATTAGGGACTGACTGGAAATCTTTAACTGCGTAAGAAAATCCACATGTGCACTAGGCTCATCCGTAAAGCTAGTGAACGCGTTTGGGATTAAGTCCCTGCGTCGCGGGGGAATGCCGAAGCTACATGCGCAGCTTTAAAACCCATGAATGATTAAAGGGTTAGAAAGATGCCGGGTTATATTGCCATCAACCTGTCTGGAGCCACTTTAGTAATCTGGGAATCTGCTCGCTCAAAGAAACCATTCCCAGCGGTCAAAACAGAGACATTGTGTAGCACAGGCTTGTGTTGAATCACACATTGGACGTGCACATTAGCGGACAGATATTTTGAGAATTCAGCTCCGGTAAAACACACTGAACATGACCCGACTAAAGAGCCTGAATCACACGGCTTTGTCCCGGAGAGATGAGTGCTGGCGTGGGCGTAGAGGAGCGAGCGGAGGGAAGGAGACGCCGCTCATCCACCCACAGACAGACCTGCTGCTCACCACAGGCTGCACAGCAGAGCAGCTGGAGGCTGAGGTTCACTGCGATTCGCTGCACGCAGGAAAATGAGCCAGTGCGCTTCATAGGAAGAGAACAGGATTTCTGCGTGCACAGAGTGTTGCAGAGGTACAAGCATTTAACACCTTTGCAACTAAACAGGTTATAAAGAGTAAAAAAACAAACAAAAAAAAACTGATCTGCACTAAATTCTTATTGGATGAGCCACGTTTCAGGTTGAGAAATTGCCAGTATTCTGCCCAATTATATACTACTGCTACTATTACTTCTACTTTGTTATTGTTTATTGTTTTCTTAGAGTAAGAACATTATGGTTAGTTTGTTTTTTTATTTTTCTTACGGAATGTATTGTAGAAATAATAATACATTTATTAAATTAGCATTCATAAATGCATATTTAAAAGTATTATTATAATAATTAAGTTAATTAATTAACTTACATTGTTATTCTTTTTGTTGTTGTTTATGGCGTAAGAACATTTAAAATTCTTTGAGATAAAAAAAATAGTAATAATAGTAAAAGTAATTAATAAATAATATAACTAACTAATAATAATAATATATTTTTAATATGAATAATATTAAATATTTAAACCTTCTAATGGAGTTAAAGATTTCCAGTCAGTGATGATGATGATGATTATTAATAATAATAGTAATAATACATTTTTATAATTATACATGTATACTCTACTTGTATTCATAAATATATTTTTTGCATTTATTCTATGTTCTGAATCTAATTTCGTATTGGATGAGCATGAACCTCAAGTTGTAATAAAATGCAGATCAATGTGTACATGTGAGTGCACATTATGTATTATGCCAATTTGATATAAAAAAGCCATAATTAATGCATCCATGCCTAAGAATGTCCTCGTATTCCCATGTGGTAAAATGACTGTCCTGTACAGCCGCTTGTGGCTTATTGCTTTAGCACACTGTTGTGAAAGTTGTAAGCAGAGTAGGACAATGTAATAATAGTTCAGCACACATGATGTTTGCTGGTTTCAGAATGAACTCTAAAGCATCTGCCAAACCACTGTCTCCAGCAAAGACGATGTCTCGACAACTTTCACCAAACTCTGTGCAGAAGAGGGAAAAATAACATGGTTTATGAGAGCGTGGCATGTAATTTTATATCCATCCATTTCTTCAGAATTTCCAACATAAACTGAAAGGATTGTAAGTACGAAATATTGCATTTCAGTGGCACAAGTTTTTGTATTAGCAAAGTTTCTTGGAAGCCAAACTGAATTTGAGCACCAGCACTGACCCTTCACCCTCAACACTATTGTGTTGTTCTAACATAGGCCTGAGGGTCCGTTAACCAGATTTGAACTCATATCTGTCCAGTCGTTTTTCCAAAGAGCTGCACTGTTGTTTCATGAGATCTGCTTTTGAAAACTTTCCAATGGATCATTGCAGGTTTGAAGTGCAGGTTCGAAATATTAATGTGCAATTTTGTTTGGCCCAATCAAACAATGGTGAATGTTGTTGTTATTGCCCAGTATTGTTTTGAGACAAAATGCATGGAAAAGAGAGCCAATTAATTATTTACTGAAATGGAGTCGGTGAACTTTACTGGGATACTTTGTCTTTCTTCACTGCTGTGAAATTAACGATTGATGATAACAAACTGCTGAGCTTGCCCAGTTCATCTGAAGACTGAAGCCTAAATTAGTTATAGTAATGGCTTGTTTTTTCCTCTACACAAAAAAGAAAACAAAAATGGCTTTCAAACTCTTTTTACTTAGTAATTGCTAGTGAATTTCACCCATAATTACTAAGAAATGGCAAGTAACACATTGAATTAAATGTATAAATTTGAAGTAGAAAGTCTGAAATGTTATTTTCTTGTTAAGCGTACTCCAGTAATCGTTTTATTTACAACTTAAAAAAGTGTGGCTTCTCTTATAAAATACAGGAACCTCCCAGAAAATTCAGCTTAGAGGGATAGTTCACCCCCCCAAAAAATTTGGGTCATTTACTCGCCCTACACTTGTTCCAAACATGTATGAATTTTTATTAGCTGTTGAACACAAAAGAATATGTTTTGAAGAATTCTGGTCACCAAACAGTTGACGTAGCCATTGATTTCCATAGTATGGAAAAAATACTATGGTAGTCAATGGCTACTGTCAACTATTTGGATACCAACATTCTTCAGAATATCTTCTTTTGTGTTCAAAAGAAGAAAGTAACTCAAACAGGTTTGGAACAAGTGTAAGTGTGAGTAAATGACCGTATTTTCATTTTTGGGTGAACTATCCAAAACCAACAAGAAACATTATTTCCCATTCCAAACAACCTCAACTGCTAACTCCGTCCACCTCAAAAGGCCAAACCTGTCCACGCCACTGTCATTTAGTGTGCCTGACATAGCCGTTGTGTGTGGGTGTGTTAAGTCCTGTGCTCCGCCATCTCCTTGACCTCCAGGGTCAGCGTGACTCCACGGCGATGCAAAAATACCGATCACCTCACTTACAGTGTTTGCTTGACTCCCCTGACATTATGGCCCACTCTTCACCTGTCCTCCTCCCGTCTGTCCTCTCCTCTCCATCCTAGACGACATGGTAAATATCACACTGTTACCTTGGCAACATGCGTCCAACATTCCTCTTGCATTCCGCATTCCGCTTGCATCCCAAAACAAACAGCCTGCTCAGGAGTCATGAAGAGAGACAAAACAGCTCAATAAACCCAGCAAATAAAGAAAATATCTGCAAATATCACCGTTTTCCTGATTAAATATGAATTCTGTCTGTCAAGATTGCAACGAATCACCTCGTTTTTGTCATGCAGAGTGAATGTGGAAAGTCAAAGTACTCAAAGTATTATTTATGCACACATGTACTGCATATTGCATCTACATTTATTACACTTGGCATGTTGTGTCATCTTGAATGATGCATTAAAATAGTTGGTTTATAAATGTTATTTTATGAATCAGACTTCACTGGTCACAATGTATATTTGATTTTTCAGAGTTTCCTTGCCATTAATTTGTGCTTCATAATACATTTTAAGTACTCAAAGTATTCATAACGAATATATTGTGAACATATGTACTACCTAATGCATCTGAATTTATTACACTTGGCATGTTAAGTCATCTTTAATGATTAATTAAAATAAGTGGTTCATAAGAGTCATTTGATGTGAATCAGACTTACACTGTATGTTCATAGTTTCAAAAAGAAAGCATGCTTTCTAGCAATTGTTTTATGCTACAAAATAGTACTCAGTACTCTATGTACTCACACACTCATTTATGAACATACTCCCTGATACTACTAAATGCATCTACATTTTTTTCGAACTTGGCATGTTAAGTCATCTTGAATGAGTCATTAAAATAATTGGTTCATAAGAACAATTCATTGGTTTATCATTTGTTGTGAATCAGATTTCTCTGGTCTCATTGTATGTTTGTTTTTTCAGTTAGTTTTCTTTGCTATTATTTTGTGCTATATAATAGTACTCATACTTTGTACTCCTATACTCATTTATGAACATGTACTGCCTAAAACCCCCTTATACATCTAAATTTGTTGCACTTGGCTTGTTGAGTTACCTTGAATGATTCATTGAAATAATTGGTTCATAAGAGTCATTTGTTTGGAATCAGACTTCACTGCTCATGTTTGTTGTTTCTACAGAAAGATGATTTCTAGCAAGTATTTTATGCTACAAAATAGTACTCATACTCAGTACTCAAAGTACTCACACAACAAAATGCATCTAAATTTTAAAGAACTTGGCATGTTGATTAATCTTGAATGATTCATTACATTAGTTGGTTCATAAAAGTCATTCTTGTGAATCAGACTTCACTGGTCACACTGTATGTTTGATTTTCTAGCCATTATGTTGTGTTACATAATAGTACTAATCATATACTCAGCACTCAAAGTATTCATATACTCCTTTCGAACTTGGCATGTCGTGTCATCTTGGATGTTTCATTAAAAGAATTGGTTCATAAGAGTCATTCCTTTTGAATCAGACTCAGTACTCAAAGTACTCATATACTCATTTATGCACATACTGCCTGATGCTTACTTTACTTACTTTACTTTTGTCATTTAGCAGACGCTTTTGTCCAAAGCGACTTACAAATAAATGATGCTACAAAATGCATCTAAATTTGGTAAACTTAGCATGTTTAGTCATCTTAAAGTATTCATTAAAATAATGCATGTTTGTTGTTTCAACAAAATACTCTGTTATACTCAGTACTCATATACTCATTTATGCAAAATGCATCAAAAAATGTTCAGTCTTGGCTTGCTTGATCTTGAATGATTCATTAAAAGAATTGGTTCATAAGAGTCGTTCCTTGTGAATCAGACTCACTGTTTGTTTTTTATTTTGTGCTACATAATAGTACTCATACTCAGTACTCAAAGTATTCATACTCATTATATGTGCACATATGTACTGCCTAAAACGGCATAACACATCCAAATTTGTTACACTTGACAAGTTGAGTCATCTTGAATGATTCATTAAAATAATTGGTTCTTAATTCATGTGTTGTGAATCAGACTATACTGGTTGTTCTATATGTTTGTTTTTTTTCAATAGAAAGACAGGTTTTTCAGCCATTATTTTGTGCTACATAACAGACCTCATACTCAGTACTCAAAGTACTCATACATACTCAAATCATAAGAGTAATTTGTTGTAAATCAGACTACACTGGTTGTGTATGTTTTGTTTCAATAGAAAGAAGTGGAAGCCGTTATTTTTTGGTAAATAGTCTTTTTAGCTCATTGCATTCAACTCATACCGCAAACTCATAAAAGTATTAAAATATTATTTGTTTGCTGTAGTGCTGTAGATTCAAAGTTATGAATAGATGAAATTAAAAATAATCTGGCTTTCAATTATATGCCTCGTTCTGTTGAATGCAAAAATCCATCCTGCATGTGAAATTAAGGTATGGTGCATGAAATATTGCTTAGGTTGTGCAGATGTTGTCTGGTAGCCTTCCGGGAGCATCCAGTCGATTAACTTATTAAATATTCATGAGCCATGATTTCGCTAGATTGTTTGATTCACCAGCTGATTACCGCACAGCGTATGCCAGTCAGGCAACAGGATACGTAACATCAAGTAGAGCAATTAATATTCATGAGCAACGACTACATTTCAGTAGGACTTGCAGCATGGATCTTTAATGAAGAATGTAAGTACTTTACATTTTAGTCATTGTGTATTGCATCTGCATCCATTTTATTTGCAGTCTTGCAGCCATGTGCTGCATTTACAGGAAAGCTAAGTGTTGCATGTGAGTGCATCACACACACATACGGGCTGCAGGCAAGCTTTAGTTACAGCAGCTGAACACAGATGTGCGCTTAGAGAAACAGGAGCTGTGAACAAATGACCTCCATCACACACGTCATTCCCACAGGCCCTTCAGAGCGTTCAGCGTGTGCCATGATTCACTTCTGTCCTGTCTGTCCTTCTGCTTTACAACAGGAACACACGTACTTTAGTGCCACACAAGCTTCCTGTTAAAAGTATAAAATTTACTCCTGGTAAATGCATTAATGCATTTGCTGATGAAGACGTTGAGTGGTGTCTGTCTTTGCAAAACTCACTGCCATGATGCTAGAGTGTTGCTACATGTATGTGGTTGAACTTCAAAGAGACGTCCAGTCAGATTCATAACCCAAACCATCCCACATCATTTTGGGCTTGAGTGTGTAACCAGATATGCCCATCTGTGTGGACGCCACGTGTTCATATCAATTCAGGTCAAGCACTTATAATACCATCTGTTTCTAAAAGTTCTGCCAGTCTGCAAACCCTCAGTCCCAACGGAGCTAAAGCTACAGATTGATTTCCACAATGAAGATGATATCCTTCACTGTTGACATGAAATGGAAATCCACCCCATTTATGTTCTTAATAAATG